>NC_090647.1:210049095-210219095 GCF_040937935.1 Hyperolius riggenbachi | reverse complement strand
CAAAGATAGAATAGCTAGACATACATGAGTTATTTACAGCAGGTAGTAGAAATCTGACAGAACCAACAGGTTTGGGCTAGTCCATCTCTTCATGGGGATTCTAAGCATGGCCCTTATTCTCCATAAAAACATTCCCTAAGAAGGATGTATGCAGAGATGCAATGCTGGCCAGACTCCCTGTTAGCTTCACACTTTTTTTGGCAGGTAGGCAGAGCAACTGCCATTCACTAAGTGCTTTTGAAAAAAAAAAAAACTGAGAACCCCATGAGGAGATGGGCTACTCCAAAATCTGTCAGTTCTGTCAGATTTCTACTACTTACTGTAAGTGAAAGCAACATAGGAGAAAAGTTATTTATGGCTTATTTTACTCTGGAAGAAACTTACTTCTTATCTGAATGTTTTTACATGTATTTTAAATTTTACAATTTTCATGATAGTGGTCATTTAATAAACTGAAACAAATTTGCCAGTGGTCTAAAACCTCAAGATATCAAACTGATAAATTGTGATATGTTTCGAAGAGTTTATTGATCAACAGTGTGATCAGGTTCAACAGTCAATTTTCTTCAAGCAAGCAGGGAATTATTGGCAGGGGATCGATGGTCACATAATGATGAACTACATTGAGCAGCATGATGATAACAGTGCAATTCTCAATAAAAAGTCTGCTAAAATCTTTTAGGTCACATGGTACATCGATTACTGCTACCTACTTCATTCCAGTCAGGGAGTGATCAATCACCAGCTAGATTTGAATGTTATTGACCCATGTATAACTAGCTTAAAAGGGCTCAGAGCTGAAAAAAATAAAAATATTTTATGCCTACCTGGGGCTTCCTCCAGCCCCATTCGCCTGGATCGCTCCCACGCCGCCATCCTCCGCTGCCCGCTGCTTCAGGAACCAGGTCCCCGCACTTCCATCATCACTGCCAGTCTACGCAGGAGAAGTGCAAGGAGAAAGGCATATGGGACTGGAGGAAGCCCCAGGTATGTATAAAATCTTTTTATTTTTCAGCTCTGGTACACTTTAAGGGGGGCATGCAGCATTTTAGGGTTTATAGACGGAATGTTCTTTTCAAGAAGTACACCACATGCTAGATACATGAAGTAACTGTGAAATATTCATACTAAATATTACGTATTGACTTGTGTACAAATCAAAGGAAAAATAAAGATAACAAACCATTAACATGCTGAACACAATAGCAATGAAAGTAAAAACAACTACAGTCACTTTACATTTCTTTTCAGTCTCCAACTTACTTTTATAACTCAGCTTCAAATTCCATTGCACCTATCCAGATAAATGTAACTTCACTAAGTAAAATTTTAACTATCCGAGACATCTTTTGCTGTAGGAACAGGATGTGACTAGGTGGAAGCTGATTATTTTCAGTATCTCCATAATATGCAAATACGATAAACAAACTAGCCATCAGGGATCAGAAGCACATTCATAATACATAATATTTTTCTATAGTTTCTTAGCAGATTTTAGATATAAAAGACACATGATACTAATTTCAGATAATTTCTGTTATTAATATACTGTTTTTAAATTGAACGGGTCGGCTTCTGCAAATAAAAAAACATTTCATTTAAATTGTATTTTTTTAACTTATTTATTTCAAATGGTCTGAATGCTATATTTATATTACATGTTAACTGTAAAGCTTAGTGCATTTCTGTTTAACATATTATATTAGTAGAATGTACAGAAAACTTTACTTCAATTCCAAGCAAATTAGCCTAATTCTGGCACTGTGAATTCTCACTACTGCAGAAAATGCTGGTTAGTTGCTTACACATCAACACCAATGTTATTTATTAAGTGCTGTAGTAAAGTAATGCCTCTTTAATATTCTCAGATTAAGTGCATGCTTCTCTGATACAATATATTTTCTGCACATGGAAAATAATATGATTTTTTTCCATTTTCTGAATTGTATATAAATTAAATTTTGTAACTCTGGGATCTACCACAGTTCTGCATTCTGCTTGTCCCTTACAAAGCATTTAAAGAAACAAGAAATTTTTGTCTAGCCTTTCTTTCATTCATGCCTGATGTTTTTCTAAAGACCAATTTGTCCCTGCATGCACTTTGTTACAGTGTTATTGTGCAACGTCTTAATCAGTTTTTTGGAATGAAAAGTGTCACAAAGTGAGATACAAGGAACAAGAGCCCCAAATGTACATTTATGCTGGTATAAAATTCAGATCAATTCTAAAGCACTAATCAGTTATTTAATTCATTATTTAGGCATAAAAGAGGCCAGGGGACAATTTTTGTTCTGATCAAACTGCTCTGTGCCTTTCTGTGGGGATCTCGTTTTGTGCCACTGTACATGAACAAAACCCATACAGTACTCACGCTGTTTGTTACCTCAATTGCAAAAGAAAGAAAAACAAAGACCTATTATAATGCAGAAGAAGTAATATTCCCTTTTTGTGATTTTGCAGTTCTGCAATTAAAAAAATAAGAATGGCATATTGAAAAGGGCTGAAAACGGGAGTGGAATTTGTGGCAGGGTTGTACAAAGTGGGGGAATAGGAAACAAACAAGACACATGAAGAAAATGAGAGGGAATATAAATGTGTACAAGTATAAAACTTAAAAAAAAAATGATCCACACATAAATTAAGGATGAAAGCTGAATTAATCAATCAAATCATTTTGCTGGTATAATAGTCGGTAAAGGAAAATATAAAAAATATCTTTAATGAATTGAGCTCAACTCAAAAAGCCAGAAAAGTGAACAAATCTATTTTTATTCATTTGTATGGATTCACTGAAGTTATTACATATATAATTTGACATTTATTAGGATGCTAACAACCAAGAAGAAAATTTTTTTCTAGTAGCGGCAAATATTACAAATATACAACTACTGCACCAAATACACAATCCAGATCACTGTTCATCATATGCTAATATTGACATAATTAAAAATCCATTTACCCCAGTGGCCTTCCAAGGGCATACAAAGGCGGTTTTATGTGTAGCTTTGAAGGAAACATCCAGTGTTTTTCTTTTGTTTTTACTACATAGAGTGTTCAGTATTAAAAATATAAAACTATTTTTATTTGTAAAATATGAAATCTTAAAATCAATACTTTTTCTACTGCATTGGCAAGTAAGTCTATTGACTACCTGATTACAGCATTCAAGGTCAATGACTGAGGGACTTTGCTGACAGAAAGGCAGCAGTGATTATTACATTCTGTATTAATTTTAGCGTTATATATATATATATATATATATATATATATGTGTGTGTGTATACACACACATATATATATATATATATATATATATATATATATAACGCTAAAATTAATACAGAATGTAATAACAATAGCGCTACGGGGATTTCTTCATTAAGGTCCCTCCTCTCTTCGATATTTATATGCAGCATATTTCTCAGAGAAAAGTGTAATATTTATGTGGCCTCTGTGAAGGTTTTAAAAAAAGGCAGGAATAATGAATCCATCTGTATAGTTTACAGGCAATAATTATAAAGGTAATTATCATGCCACTGTGAGAGTGGGGGAATTCACAAGCACAGGAAAATAATAATCCTTAAGTGCACTTATAGATAATTCCACAAGATGGAGACAGAGTGCATAAAGAAAAAAGTGAGCCTGAAAAACAGTTGAGAATATCTGACAATATAAAAAGGACCACAAGAGGGAGTTCACAAATGGTTACTGGTCTTGAGAAAGTCAGGAGGACCTGACGAAACGCGTAGACCTTTTTGGCCCATCCAGGCCACCGTATGCCAAGGGAGGCGGTTGGAAACATGCTGATGGAACCGCCACCCAGCGTGAACTAGCCGCAGACCCACGTATGCCGCGCACCAGGGGATGAGCGCTACACGCAGTATCCCAGGGAGAGCGGGGACGCCCGCGGACTGCAAACGAGAACCTAGCACGGGTAATCTACTCCCCGGAGTGCTAATCTGGACGTAGGAACATAACGGCAGTCACAGCGTACAGTCACTGGTGTGATGAGGAGGAACACGGTGTCCGGAAGGGAAGTTAAATGTGAAGCATGTACATGGCAAGGGCAGACTGAAGTGACTCTCCCAATCAAGTCCCGGGTATCGTGAGTAACATGTAACAGTGCACTGGGCGTACATACTGCAGTATGAACTGTACAAATATCCGGATTCTGGAAAAGTATGAAATGTATTAAGATTGAGTGCTTTGGCTCGCGTACCAGGACATTAGGGTAGTTAGTAGGAGGTCATGTTTTTTGCCTAGGCTAAGGGATTGGTGCAATAACTTGGGGAAGGGGATGAATTTATATTGTATGTAAATGGTGGATTCGCCAATACAACAGCAATTTCAATTTACCTGCCTTCAAGTGTCATGGTTTATTACAACTGTAAACCTACCAAGACAAGGCCATCCACCTAAACTCACAGGCCGAACAAGGAGAGAGCTGATCAGAAATGCAGTCAAGAGGCCCATGGTGACTCTGGACGAGCTGCAGAGATCTACAGCTCAGGTGGGAGACTCTGTCCTTGGCCTTTATGGAAGAGTGGCAAGAAGTAAGGCATTGTTAACAGAAAGCATAAGAAGTCCCGTTTGCAGTTTGCCACAAGCCATATGGGGGACACAGCAACCATGTGGAAGAAGGTGCTCTGGTCAGATGAAACCAAAATGGAACTTTTTGGCCAAAATGCAAAACGCTATGTGTGGCAGAAAACTAACACTGCACATCACTCAGAACACACCATCCCCACTGTCAAATATGGTGGTGGCAGCATCATGCTCGGGGGTGCATCTCTTCAGCAGGGACAGGGAAGCTGGTCAGAGTTGATGGGAAGATGGATGGAGCCAAATACAGGGCAAACTTGGAAGAAAACCTCTTGGAGACTGCAAATGAGTTGAGACAGGGGCGGAGGTTCACCTTCCAGCAAGACAATGACCCTAAACGTAAAGCCAGGGTAACAATGGAATGGTTTAAAACAAAACATATCTATGTGTTAGAATGGCCCAGTCAAAGACCAGATCTAAATCCAATCGAGAATCTCTGGCAAGATCTGAAAACTGCTGTTCACAAACGCTGTCCATCTAATCTGACTGAGCTGAAGCTGTTTTGCAAAGAAGAATGGGCAAGGATTTCAGTCTCTAGATGTGCAAAGCTGGTAGAGACATACCCTAAAAGACTGGCAGCTGTAATTGCAGCAAAAGGTGGTTCTACAAAGTATTGACTCAGGGGGCCGAATAATTACGCACACCCCACTTTGCAGTTATTTATTTGTAAAAAAATGTTTGGAATCATGTATTATTTTCGATCCACTTCTCATGTGTACACCACTTTGTATTGGTCTTTCACGTGGAATTCCAATAAAATTGATGCATGTTTGGGGCAGTAATGTGACAAAATGTGGAAAACTTCAAGGGGGTGCAACCCACTGTATATATGTACTGCATATTTAAGTTCTGTCTATTGATGTTCAAAAGGATTTAAATTACGGGTTGTAGAAGGTTACTTCAGAAAAGTCCAATGATTCATTCTTAGCCATTCTTGGGTGCTTTAATCTGTGTGTTTTGGGATAAATAGTGTACTGTTAAGGGCTCCGCCTCTGACATAGGGGACCAGGGTTCAAATTCTGACTGAGGCCAGCACTTATTCAGTAAGGAGTCCATGGGCAAGACACTGCATGGTGGCTTATTTAGTGTCTGCAGCTCTTAAAGAGAAACTCCGACCAAGAATTTTACTTTATCCCACTCAGTAGCTGATACCCCCTTTTACATGAGAAATCTATTCCTTTTCACAAACAGAGCATCAGGGGGTGCTGTATGACTGATATTGGGGTGAAACCCCTCCCACAAGAAAAGTACGTACTCTTGGCAGTTTCCTGTCTGTGAACCTTGCTGCATTGTGGGAAATAGCTGTTTACAGCTGTTTCCAACTGCCAAAAAAACATGCAGCAGCTACATCACCTGTCAACAGTAAAAATGTTCATTGGAGTTCCTCTTTAAGCACTTTGTGAAAGGAAAAAGTACTACACAAATGTTAGCATTATTATTATTATTATTATTATGTTTCACTCCAAAATGTTTGCCATTTTCTTTGCTCCCTGCACATATTCAAGGCACACCATGCCAAAAGCAGCAAAGCTGCCTAAAACATAATTAAGCCTCCACCATATTTAATAGTAGGTATGTTGTTCTTTTTTAAAACAGCGACTTTTTTAATCTGTGAAAGAAGCTGGCATGATTTGCCAAAAAGCTCCAGTTCTGTCTTGCCTTCTGTCTATAGGTAATCTTCCCACAAGCATTGTGACATGACGTATTAATATGCATTTTTACAAAGTCCAGTCTTGGTTCTCTGTGCTTTTCTTTCAATTGTGAAGTCCTTCTTTATCTTCTTTCACAGAGACTACTGCCATTTACACAGTAACAGATGACGTAACACTGACATTGGACTTGAACTTTGATATTGGGGTTTACATTCAATCACTTTGGAAGATGTCCTTGACTTTTTGTCTACAATTCTCACTCTCTTTCTGTCCTTTCTTCTTGTGGCCACATCCAAGTGTGGTTGGGTATAGTACCATCAATATTAAACTTCTTAATAACATTTTAAAAATATAGGGCTGCTTCGAGAACATCTTATAGCCATTGCATTCAACATACTTGTCTATTACTTTCATTCTGATCTTTATTTTGCGTTCAGTGTGGAATGCATGATGATACCAAACAGCAGAATGAATCCAGACATTCTTCTGATGATACTTACCAACAGGTTGTGTTCCAGAAGTTTGTTTATAATTTGAATTTGTTTTTAAGGTGGGTCATGTATTATATATGCATACAATATTTACTTTCCAACAACTCTGGATTTGCACAGATAGTATAAGCATGTTTTTGTTTTTTGTTGTTGTTTTAAAAGTCTTTGTTTTAGAACAGCTTACAAGAAAATATGTAATAACAAAAAAGCACTGTGTACTTTGTACATGGAGGCAACTTTTTTGTATGTCTGAAACATTGCAACGCAAGTCATTTTTAAGTAGAGGATTGCCTGTACTTCTCTCCATTGAAATAGAATTGATAACTGAATAAATGATAGCACGATTATAGACATGTGTAATACTAATATGTGATACTAATTAAGCAAAACAGCTATTTAAAAAAAATATCACTGCAATTCAATAATTTATGATATTTTATAGAAGTACCAAGAAATGTGTCCATTACATTTAAGTAAAAGCACCACTTCATTCGTTATCATAGTTACTTTGCTTTACTCAATGACATAAAAATTGCATACAGGTGTATATACAGGACAATTGCTTCTCTTTCATTCATGTTTCAGGAGGCATAAAGCACATTTTCAATGAACTGCAAGGATATCTATATATCTATGTATAAATCAGGGGCAAGCAATATTGATTTGTATTTTCCCTTACCAGGTGAATCATGTGCTAAGAAAACTGGAAGCCAAAACAGGTTGGTTTTAAACTTAAAGGAAACCTGAGATGGCCATCAGGAGTATATTTATACTTACCTCCAGAACCATGAGGTGCATGGGCTCCCCAGCCATCCTCTTCGGTTGCTCCCTTATCTTCTAATCCTCTCTGGTACTCCAGTCAGACACGTTCTTATGTCCATGTACAGCTGGGCCACACACACACACCCATCAAACCCAGGCATGGGGCGCTGTTGGACTGACCATGACCACGACTGGCTAGATTACGGGAGAGGATTAGAAGATAATGGAGCAACTGTAGGGGACGGCGAGGGAGCCCACGAGCCTCATGGGGCTGGAGGAAGCACCAGGTCAGTATAAATGCACCCTTGATGGCCATCTCAAGTACAATTTAAGTTTACCCATTTCTGAAATATGTATTTAGATCTTACAATTTCTACTTGTAAAGATTGAGAAAATAAACCACCATGGCCAACACAAAATGATCTAAGAGTACTAAATCACAGAAAAAATATGGTTTCACCTAGATAAACTTTAAAAAGGCAGAAAAGCTGAGTGTGCTTAGTAAAACTTTTAAGATCACTTCTCTGCAATCTTTTTGTAGAAGTATTTTATGTAGGACTTATCTTCTACTTTTCTGCAGGTTTCAGGGGCCAGAGGTAGAGGTAAACATTTTTCATAAGGTCATGTTTCAACAAATTCAAAAACAGATGACAAGCTTACCCACTGAGAACCCTGTGACTTCCTGATCAGGATAACACTTCCTGTTAACATGAATTTAGCCCTCTTCCCAAAGACGGAAATGTTACCTGTATTCTGCTTTCCATTCTATTCTTCTATAACTGTGTGCTTCTAGACCTTCCAACACTGAGAAACAATTCTCAGGAGCAGATAACCCTATAGGATCACTGAGCACCAAGTAATGCAAATAGTTTTGCCAAGGTTGCCCTAACAGGCTGACTCTGTGGGGGCAAACATTAAAGGGACAAAAATGATTTATGGGGTAAACATGTGTAACTAATAGTCATAGTTGTGCTATAAACCAGCAGCTCTGCATGCATTCCTAGATGACAGAGGTATGATACATTATTTGCTGCTCTGACTATTTTAATGTGATGCATTATAGGAGTTTCATTTCAAATAGGGGTAGGGGGAGATAACATTTGATTAACTTTTGTTATAAGAATGCAAACATGTACTTTGGTACAGGAAAGAAGTAAGAGTGAAAACATACTGGGGTACTTCAGCATACAAATAACTTTTTCCCCTGAGATCTCTCCTAAGAGATTATTTTCAACTTCTTTTAAAATAACTTTTCAATACTTTGCAATTGAAAAATTACCAAAAAATGAGATGGAAAAGTGTGAGGAAACGCGGAAAAGCCGCCGCATGTGCCAAGAGCTAGGCGGCTGACTCCGCGTCCTATGCGGCGGTTTGCATGCGTCTGGGTGTGTGGTGGAACGCGAAAGAGCCGCCACATGTTCTGACAGCAAAGCGGCTGTTTGCATGCAGCAGCATGTGCTTGGTGTGGCTGGGTCTGTTAGTGCACCTAGACAGATGGAGAGCTATGCACGCGCGGGCCTGAATGCAGGACCTTTATACCAGCAGGGGAAGTGTCAGCTGATCAGGAAGGTCAGCTGACTCCTGTAGGACTCATGATTGGCTGAATGGTTCGGGCGGGGCAGCAGAGTCCAGCAACTATATATTCTGCTGCTTAGTCAGTTGCTGGTTGCCTGTCGTTGCAATCACTTCGTGGTAGCACGCAGACCCTTAGTCAGATCCGAAAGTGTGCCGGGACCAGCTGGAGCTGTAATCCTACACTTAGCTAGATTCTCTTGATAGTCTAAAGTACTAGTTTGATTGTGATTATCTGTTTTGACTTTCTGCCTGTCTGACTACACTGCCTCTGTCTTCTGATCCTGTACTTTGTTTGTCTGTGAGTTGCCGACCTGGCCTTCCCGACCCTGAGAACTATCTCTATCACTAGGAGATAGTTCATGCCTTGTATGTGCTGGGCACCTGCTTCACAGGGCCAGCTCTGTTTTCGCTGGGCACCTGCTTCACTGGGCCAGCTCTGTATGTGCTGGGTACCTGCTTCACAGGGCCAGCTCTGTATTCGCTGGGCACCTGCTCCACAGGGCCAGCTCTGTATTCGCTGGGCACCTGCTTCACAGGGCCAGCTCTGTATGTGCTGGGCACCTGCTTCACAGGGCCAGCTCTGTATGTGCTGGGTACCTGCTTCACAGGGCCAGCTCTGTATTCGCTGGGCACCTGCTCCACAGGGCCAGCTCTGTATTCGCTGGGCACCTGCTTCACAGGGCCAGCTCTGTATGTGCTGGGCACCTGCTTCACAGGGCCAGCTCTGTATTCGCTGGGCACCTGCTCCACAGGGCCAGCTCTGTATTCGCTGGGCACCTGCGCCCCAGGGCCTTCCTGACCCTGAGAACTATCTCTATCACTAGGAGATAGTTCATGCTTTGTATGTTCTGGGCACCTGCTCCACAGGGTCAGTTCTGTATGTACTGGGCACCTGCTTCACAGGGCCAGCTCTGTATTCGCTGGGCACCTGCGCCACAGGGCCAGCTCTGTATTTGCTGGGCACCTGCGCCCCAGGGCCTTCCTGACCCTGAGAACTATCTCTATCACTAGGAGATAGTTCATGCCTTGTATGTTCGGGGCACCTGCTCCACAGGGCCAGCTTTGTATGTTCTGGGCACCTGCTCCACAGGGCCAGCTTTGTATGTTCTGGGCACCTGCTCCACAGGGCCAGTTCTGTATGTGCTGGGCACCTGCACCACAGGGCCAGCTCTGTATGTGCTGGGCACCTGCTCCACAGGGCCAGCTCTGTATTTGCTGGGCACCTGCCCCATAGGGCCAGCTCTGTATTTGTTGGGCACCTGCTCCACAGGGCCAGATCTGTATTTGCTGCCTCAGGGCCCATCCTGTATTCATTGGGGACTCGCTCCTCAGGTTCCCCAAGCTTGTTACTGTTCTTCTGTATTCTGATTTTGTACCTTGTCATTCTGATACCCTGTTGCCAAACCTCGGCTCGCTCTTAGACTCTGCATCTGACTCCTGATTCTGTACCCCGATATTTCTGATACCCTGTTGCCGAACCCTGCTTGTTTATTAGTCTCCGCCTCTGCGTTCTGAATCTGTACTGTATTTGTCCGTGTGTTACGACCTGGCTTGCCTGACTTCGAGAACTGACCTTACTGTTAGAGGCAGTTCCCAGATCTGTTAGTGACACTCTCTCCTAGGTGTCACTCACGTTCTGTCCTTCCTACGCTCCGCCTGACTCCTCCCCCGGGAGAGTCCAGGCCTTCGGAAGGGATCTGTATTGCTGCAGTACTTCATACTGTACGGCACTTGTTTCTGAGGCTTAGTCCTCGAGGTATTACTGTTGCACCAAGCACTTACACTACTCAGGTGTTCAGAGGTTAGCGTTATATCGGATTATCGGTTATACTGCAGATCATCGATAATCGGGTATATTCTGCATTTGCGGTGATACTGCAGTTCACCGGTAATCAGACCCTCTCCCTGCTACACCGATCGTGACAGAACGACAGGCCCAAAAAAAAAACATGGTGACACTTGATGAACGGATCGATGTGTTAACCGCTACTCTTAAGGAGGTTAGGAAAACGGTTGATACATTGCAGACTCAGGTTAACCAACTGACTGAGTCAATTAAGTGTATTTTAAACTCTGTTGCACCAGTGTCACCCCCCTCTGTAATTCAATCTAGAGTACCCACATCAGGGAAATTCATAGGGCACCACTCTAGGTTATCTGAATCAGAGAGGACGCGAAGACGCCTAGAGGGTCTTTGCTTCTATTGCGGACAACATGACCATTGGGTACGAAATTGCAGGAAAAAGTCAAGAAAAATTTTTTGGGGGATGGTGAGAGGCCCGAGTTCTAAGGAGTCTGCTGTGCTATCCCCGGGAAATACGGGTTCTGATGCTAGTTCAGATCCCGGCCTCCAGAAACCATGTGTTGGTGTAACTAAACTTATGGTGGGAAATCTGTCGCTTAAATATCACCCCGATTTAGATGTCTCCCGTCCGTCTGATAAATCTTTTCCATGTTCACAGTGTAAACAGGATTTTGTATATTATGCAGATCTCCTCAATCATAAAAAGTCCCACGTACATCCTGCACCACCTATTATTCCTGAGGAATTGCATTCTGGTGAGAACTCGTATAGGGGAAGTGCGACCTCACTGGGATCAGAGATTAGTTTTGAGGAACAACAGATAGAGAGCTACTATGCGGATAACATTTCCGAACTTTATGAGAGTGATGGTTCTATCTATAGTCATGAATCTGCTGTGCAAGGGTCAAGCTTGCTTATTGCAGCAAATCGAGTTCAGGAGTCTGAAACCGTACAGTCTTCAGCTCCATCATCTGACCAGATTCTAAGTGACAAGAAACCACATTCATGTTCTGAGCATAATTTAGATCTTGTCAACCATAGTAGGCCCCACTTTAAGGGATACATATATTCGTGTTCTGAGTGTGGGGACTCTTTTGTACCTGAGGGACAACCTGTGACTAATGGGAAATCTCACACAGGTGAGAAATTATACGTGTGTCCTGTATGTGAGGAGAAACTTCTCAGTCATGGGAAGTCTCACACCAATGAGAAAACGTATTCATGTTTTGAGTGTGGGGTCCCTTTTGTACCCGAACTACCGCCTGTAGCCCATGGGAGATCTCACACCGGTGAGAAGCAGTACTGGTGTTCTGTATGTGAGGAAGAACTTCTCAGTCATGGGAAGTCTCACACTGATGGGAAATTACATTAATGTTCTGAGTGTGGGAAATGTTTTAAACATAACACAAATCTTGTCAATCGTAGAAACTCACACTGCGGGGGATAGCTTTATTCATCTCCTGAGTGTGTAAGATGTTTTGTAAATAACACTGAACTTCTCAGTCATTGGAAGTCTCACACCGATGAGAAAACGTATTCATGTTCTGGGTGTGGGAAATGTTTTTCGCCTGATGCACTGATTGTCACTCATGAGAAATCTCGCACCTGTGAGAGCTAGTATTTATGTTCGGAATGCGAGACATTTAGTGACTGTTACATTTATACCTTGTCCCAAAATTCTGAATCTGACACAGGACGGTCCTCGACTTTGGTATCTGATCAGGTGAAGAGTGTAGGTATGAGATGAGGACGTCACTATCATCGTCTCCTGGGGCGTGTCCGGAGTCCACGCCTCAGGGGGGGTACTGTGAGGAAACGCGGAAAAGCCGCCGCATGTGCCAAGAGCTAGGCGGCTGACTCCGCGTCCTATGCGGCGGTTTGCATGCGTCTGGGTGTGTGGTGGAACGCGAAAGAGCCGCCACATGTTCTGACAGCAAAGCGGCTGTTTGCATGCAGCAGCATGTGCTTGGTGTGGCTGGGTCTGTTAGTGCACCTAGACAGATGGAGAGCTATGCACGCGCGGGCCTGAATGCAGGACCTTTATACCAGCAGGGGAAGTGTCAGCTGATCAGGAAGGTCAGCTGACTCCTGTAGGACTCATGATTGGCTGAATGGTTCGGGCGGGGCAGCAGAGTCCAGCAACTATATATTCTGCTGCTTAGTCAGTTGCTGGTTGCCTGTCGTTGCAATCACTTCGTGGTAGCACGCAGACCCTTAGTCAGATCCGAAAGTGTGCCGGGACCAGCTGGAGCTGTAATCCTACACTTAGCTAGATTCTCTTGATAGTCTAAAGTACTAGTTTGATTGTGATTATCTGTTTTGACTTTCTGCCTGTCTGACTACACTGCCTCTGTCTTCTGATCCTGTACTTTGTTTGTCTGTGAGTTGCCGACCTGGCCTTCCCGACCCTGAGAACTATCTCTATCACTAGGAGATAGTTCATGCCTTGTATGTGCTGGGCACCTGCTTCACAGGGCCAGCTCTGTTGGGCACCTGCTTCACAGGGCCAGCTCTGTATGTGCTGGGTACCTGCTTCACAGGGCCAGCTCTGTATTCGCTGGGCACCTGCTCCACAGGGCCAGCTCTGTATTCGCTGGGCACCTGCTTCACAGGGCCATCTCTGTATGTGCTGGGCACCTGCTTCACAGGGCCAGCTCTGTATTCGCTGGGCACCTGCTCCACAGGGCCAGCTCTGTATTCGCTGGGCACCTGCGCCCCAGGGCCTTCCTGACCCTGAGAACTATCTCTATCACTAGGAGATAGTTCATGCTTTGTATGTTCTGGGCACCTGCTCCACAGGGCCAGTTCTGTATGTGCTGGGCACCTGCTTCACAGGGCCAGCTCTGTATGTGCTGGGTACCTGCTTCACAGGGCCAGCTCTGTATTCGCTGGGCACCTGCTCCACAGGGCCAGCTCTGTATTCGCTGGGCACCTGCTTCACAGGGCCAGCTCTGTATGTGCTGGGCACCTGCTTCACAGGGCCAGCTCTGTATTCGCTGGGCACCTGCGCCACAGGGCCAGCTCTGTATTTGCTGGGCACCTGCGCCCCAGGGCCTTCCTGACCCTGAGAACTATCTCTATCACTAGGAGATAGTTCATGCCTTGTATGTTCGGGGCACCTGCTCCACAGGGCCAGCTTTGTATGTTCTGGGCACCTGCTCCACAGGGCCAGCTTTGTATGTTCTGGGCACCTGCTCCACAGGGCCAGTTCTGTATGTGCTGGGCACCTGCTCCACAGGGCCAGCTCTGTATGTGCTGGGCACCTGCTCCACAGGGCCAGCTCTGTATTTGCTGGGCACCTGCCCCATAGGGCCAGCTCTGTATTTGTTGGGCACCTGCTCCACAGGGCCAGATCTGTATTTGCTGCCTCAGGGCCCATCCTGTATTCATTGGGGACTCGCTCCTCAGGTTCCCCAAGCTTGTTACTGTTCTTCTGTATTCTGATCTTGTACCTTGTCATTCTGATACCCTGTTGCCAAACCTCAGCTCGCTCTTAGACTCTGCATCTGACTCCTGATTCTGTACCCCGATATTTCTGATACCCTGTTGCTGAACCCTGCTTGTTTATTAGTCTCCGCCTCTGCGTTCTGAATCTGTACTGTATTTGTCCGTGTGTTACGACCTGGCTTGCCTGACTTCGAGAACTGACCTTACTGTTAGAGGCAGTTCCCAGATCTGTTAGTGACACTCTCTCTCCTAGGTGTCACTCACGTTCTGTCCTTCCTACGCTCCGCCTGACTCCTCCCCCGGGAGAGTCCAGGCCTTCGGAAGGGATCTGTATTGCTGCAGTACTTCATACTGTACGGCACTTGTTTCTGAGGCTTAGTCCTCGAGGTATTACTGTTGCACCAAGCACTTACACTACTCAGGTGTTCAGAGGTTAGCGTTATATCGGATTATCGGTGATACTGCAGATCATCGATAATCGGGTATATTCTGCATTTTCGGTGATACTGCAGTTCACCGGTAATCAGACCCTCTCTCTGCTACACCGATCGTGACAAAAAGTCTATAAAACATTTGCAGTGTTTTCTTGCTTTCTGGTGGTTTTCTGACTGGACTGGCTACGTTTCAGACTATGCTATGGTGAAGTCCAAAAACGAAAAGGCCAGGTTTACACATGCAAACTTGGTCAAACAGGAATTGTCAAATCAGGCTATCATAGAACAACCCGCAAAAAAAAAACACAAAAATTCCAACTGACCATGGTAATTTAAATTCAATTTGTTTTTTTATTGCTATGTTATTAAATAAATAAGCTAATTTGTCTATGACACAGCCATAACAAGGCTGTATATGAGCAGGAGCATGGCCAATTTATCCTTTTAATTAATGATAATGAGGATGACAAGTTATACAGGTCTTGGGGTTAATTAGTTTCAAACAATGCCTGCAGTTAATCACCCGTATAACCTGTATGATATTTATGTCAGTAATTAAAGGAATGATTTGGCAACCTGAGGGCTGTTTCTGAAGTATCTATTTTGATCAGTCGAATATGGGAATACTAAAGATTACTTGATCTCAGATTCACAGGATTTAGGCAGTGTAAAATATGTATTTTCCTTGAATGGCACACCTATTTTGAACTCAATCCTTTGTGCACGGTCCAGCCTGTGTGGGTCGGCAGACTTCAATCTTCAAAAGGAATACGATGACCAACTCTGAAGCTTCAGTGCTGGTCATCATATTCCTTTTGAAGGCAGTATAAAATAGCAATCTGTTTTACCACCTTCATTGGCCATACATTATGAACCTATGCGTAAGGCTGGCATTGATCTCTGCATTTAGCATTGTCTCCTAACAAGCTGTTGTTATTATTTTCAATGACCTTGGTCTGGGCCTATGTTACAAACACTACATTTTGATATTATCTGGGTAATGGTGTAGCAATGGCAATGAATGGGGCTAACACCATCTGACAGTGTACTTCATGTCTTTTTTTTCTAGTTAATAAAATATTGGATTTTTACCACACATTTTCGCTCTGCACTGTACTCGTTTCTTCTTTTCATTTATAAGGCTGAGTAAGCAGATACACCATTGTGTACAACAGCGAGCAGTAACCTTTGGTCACAAATAAAGAGAGTAATTATTTTCTACTGGAACAGCAATGTCTTTCAATGACAAATACATCACATTTCAAAAGAAAAATGATAACAAAAAGTTACAGCGGGTCAAGTAGGCAAGCAGATGGACAGATGAGATAGAAGGAAGGAGAAAAAAGTCACATAAAAGACACTAAACCGTGTGATCAGAATTAAAATGTATTAATTTAATACAATTCATTTCAGGCATTCCTGTTTAGAAAAGAAATTCTCTGCAAGAAACTGTAGCTATATGTCTTCAAACACTAGCTATAGCGGTTACAAAAGCTATTAAGAGCATTCATTTGTATCATACACAGGCAGGAATGGAGACATTAAATATACATGTTAAAGGGAAAACTTCACCCATTATTCAAAAATTAAAGAAAAAGCACATTTATATCTCATCCACTACCTGTGAAGAGGCAGCATTACCTGGCTCTTTTATAGTGTTCCAAGGCTAGTCTAAATCTTTTTATTTGGTTTAATGCCCCTCTTAGCCTCCCTCTATGTAAAAGGCAAGTGAAGCCCTCTATTACTTTACTTCTGCCCTCCCTGTGTTGCCTCACTCTGTTTTTATTGATTTTAAATGTGTGCCTGCATAGAACTACAAATCCCACGATGCAATGGATCACCTCACTTCCAGTTCAGTGGTAAGAGCAGTGTTCTGCAATGCAAAGAGCCAGGGATCGCATACGGAAACAAAATTATTTGTGTGGAGTAAAGAAAAAAGGTAGAATGCATTTATTTTGTACTTTACTTTACATATATTTTATTTTTATTTATTTACCAAATTTCAAACCACTGATGATTATGTTTATTGATTGCAGTGCTGGGATATAACCTTTTAGGACAAAATTATAAAAGAAAGTTTATAACGTCATAGGTGAAAATGTTATAGATGAACAGTTTTTCAGTTTTGGCTATCATTGATACGGTAATTTTAAAGGGGAATTAAGGTCAGTAAAAAACAGTAGTTCAAAATATACTATTTATCACGCTGATAAGTGAAGAGGTCTGACGTGACAAGTTCAAATTACAGTAATAATAAGAAAAGCGTAGTCTGAGACAGGCCAAGGTCGTACACATGATCAGATGACTGAAGTACAGAAGGGCTAGGCAAAATCGTAGTCATTAACGGGCAGAGTCATACACATAAGTCAAATGTCAGTCGTATTGGAAGGATCAAACAGAAGCGGAGTCAGGGACAGGCCGAGTCATACACAGAAATCAGATGGCAGTAGTGCAAACGGGGCTACGCAAATACGAGGTCAATAGGCAGGCAAAGGTCCGTATACAAATCAATATACAATGTTACAAATAATACAATACTGTCTGACTAGAGTACATATATATTGTGCTGATGCGCAATATATGAAATGTAGCTCTCAATTCTCACTAGCTAGGGGCCATGAACTAGTGAACTGATTAGTATCAAGGCCAATGAGCAAGTGAAAGCTCTGGCTTTAAGTACTCCAGGGACAGACCCTAAGCCCACCCCCAGAATTGACAGCACCTCCTGCAAAAAAGGTGTCAGCTGAACATCACAGCTGACACCTCATCAAACATGCCTCCTTTGCCTATAAAGGCCGCCCTGTCCCTGTGCGTCTGACCGTACTGCGCACACGCGCGCATTGATTCACCACCGCAGGGGTGCTGGGGATGCCATCAGAGGACGGCAATGCGTAAGTCTCGCTTTGTGAGCGAGTACCGCTGGGAATGCCACGGGAGACGTTGCGGGATCCGCTGCAGGAAGGTAAGCTCGTTACACTACTATTATTCATATATTGTTAATAAAAAAAAATACTAGCATACTAGTATTTATGAGTGCTGTGGTCACTCACAGTAATTTTCCTCTGTGTGTCTCTTTAGTTGGTTGGCTCAGTACACTTTTAAGGGCATGTTGCCCAGGGGGGTCCCTCGAATGACATTGCAAGGCTGAGGCAGTACAGATGCATCACTAGCCCAGTGATGTGTTCTGTTGCTATGCAGGGGGGCAGAGGGCCAACAGAGTGGCGCATGAGTGATGTCACATGCCAGCTAGGTGAGTGGGGAGAACAATATTCCTGGTGCATCGATTGGCTGAATCCATCAACAGTGCTGATTGCTGACCAAGGGTTCAGGTGGCATCAGGGGCTATACACACGCTAGATTCTAAGCAGAAGCAGTTGTTATCAGCCACCTCAGACAAGTTTCATCTAGCAAGTATGAGGCTTTACATTCAATTATGTCTCTGGATGTCATTTGCTCCCAGATGATTTATTTGTGACTGGGCAGTTATAAGGGATTATTACTTACCAAATATGAGCAATTTTACTTTGGCTCAACTTTCACTAAAATTTTTATATTGAAAGTTTTCAATTGCAATATTTTTGGGAATAGAAGAAAGTTAACAGTGCATGAATTTTTTTTAATTTTTTTTTGTGTGTGAAAATTATCCTTTTTTGTGAATGTTTCCCTATGGCTATCATTTAAACTGCACATTTTTCTTTGCCTTTTGCAGTAAACCTTTAATTTAGAGCTGCTGATAATTTTATGCAGACTTGTGAAGAGGATTTTTAGCACAAAATGTATTTTATCTACCTATATAGTTGACCGATTTCCCGGGGAGCAGTATTATTTACAAAATTTAATTCCACTTGAAAGCTATTTCTTACTTCTCTATAGTGCACCTATTAAATATATACAGCAACTTAGTAAAAACTGAAAGAATCATTGCTTACCCCCTACCCCCTTAAATTGTTAACACTGAGGTTTCTTCTACACTGCAAATCACAATTCTGATTTCTGATTTGATATTCCGATTTGTGATTTTCACTGGATGCTAGTAACACAAGAAGAAAAACAGAAAAAAAATGCAGCATGCAGGACTTTTTCTAATCACATCAAAAATCGGAATCGCATGTAAAATTGCATCGAAATCGGAATCACATATAGTGTAAAAGAGCCCTCAACCAGTTTTCACATGAATCATTATGATTTAAATTGTAAAAAACAAAAAGTTTTGTTGTAGAATAGGCACTGTACAGGATCTTCTCAAAAAATTAGCATATTGTGATAAAGTTCATTATTTTCTATAATGTACTGATAAACATTAGACTTTCATATATTTTAGATTCAAATACACACAACTGAAGTAGTTCAAGCCTTTTATTGTTTTAATATTGATGATTTTGGCATACAGCTCATGAAAACCCAAATTTCCTATCTCAAAACATTAGCATATTTCATCCGACCAATAAAAGAAAAGGGTTTTTAAAACAAAAAAAGTCAACCTTCAAATAATTATGTTCAGTTATGCACTCAATACTTGGTCGGAAATCCTTTTGCAGAAGTGACTGCTTCAATGCGGCGTGGCATGGAGGCAATCAGCCTGTGGCACTGCTCAGGTGTTATGGAGGCCCAGGATGCTTCGATAGCGGCCTTAAGCTCATCCAGAGTGTTGGGTCTTGCGTCTCTCAACTTTCTCTTCACAATATCCCACAGATTCTCTATGGGGTTCAGGTCAGGAGAGTTGGCAGGCCAATTGAGCACAGTAATACCATGGTCAGTAAACCATTTACCAGTGGTTTTTGGCACTGTGAGCAGGTGCCAGGTCGTGCTGAAAAATGAAATCTTCATCTCTATAAAGCTTTTCAGCAGATGGAAGCATGAACCCACTTTTGAACCAGAAACAGCGGCAGAAGCGCCTGACCTGGGCTACAGAGAAGCAGCACTGGACTGTTGCTCAGTTGTCCAAAGTACTTTTTTCGGATGAAAGCAACTTTTACATGTCATTCGGAAATCAAGGTGCCTGAGTCTGGAGGAAGACTCGGGAGAGGAAAATGCCAAAATGTCTGAAGTCCAGTGTCAAGTACCCACAGTCAGTGATGGTCTGGGGTGCCATGTCAGCTGCTGGTGTTGGTCCACTGTGTTTTATCAAGGGCAGGGACAATGGAGCTAGCTATCAGAAGATTTTGGAGCACTTCATGCTTTCATCTGCTGAAAAGCTTTGTGGAGATGAAGATTTCTTTTTTTAGCACGACCTGGCACCTGCTCACAGTGCCAAAACCACTGGTAAATGGTTTACTGACCATGGTATTACTGTGCTCAATTGGCCTGCCCACTCTCCTGACCTGAACCCCATAGAGAATCTGTGGGATACTGTGAAGAGAAAGTTGAGAGACGCAAGACCCAACACTCTGGATGAGTTTAAGGCCACTATCGAAAGCATCCTGGGCCTCCATAACACCTGAGCAGTGCCACAGGCTGATTGCCTCCATGCCACGCCGCATTGAAGCAGTCATTTCTGCAAAAGGATTCCCGATCAAGTATTGAGTGCATAACTGAACATAATTATTTGAAGGTTGACTTTTTTTGTTTTAAAAACACTTTTCTTTTACTGGTCGGATGAAATATGCTAATGTTTTAAGATAGGAAATTTGGGTTTTCATGAGCTGTATGCCAAAATCATCAATATTAAAACAATAAAAGGCTTGAACTACTTCAGTTGTGTGTATTTGAATCTAAAATATATGAAAGTCTAATGTGTATCAGTACATTACAGAAAATAATGAACTTTATCACAATATGCTAATTTTTTGAGAAGATCCTGTACATGAATCTGCTGCAATGACAGTGACATCCAACTACTAAATCAACTTCTCAATATTAGGATACAAGCAAATCCTACTACAAGTCAATTGGAGCCACACCACTTTGCAGATGGGTCACTTTCACTGCAGTAGACCACTCTCATCTGGGGTAACAGATTGCAGTAAAAGTTTTTTGTTTGTTATTTACATTAAAGACCATTATTTGGTTGATTAAACCTGTTTTTGTGGTAATAGATTATGGGGAAGTGGAGAGGGTTAATAGATTACGGAGAGACCCTCACGGCAATCTGGACTTTACATTTGTAGTGGCAACTTCCAAAAGCTGGAGTAGAGAGGACATGACCTAGTTTCCTAGTTTCTTGAAATGATGAACATCCGCTTGGTGAGTAACCTGAACATGCACTCAACATATTGTCCCATTTTTGGCCATATTTTTCACACCTCTGCAGAAGTTAGCATATAAGTAAGGCTGTTGCCTTTGATGTAAGATTTGAGCCTTTGACCAGGGTTTGAAACCCGACTCAAGCCAGTACATAAACCATTAGGGAGTCTTTGTGCAAGGCTCCTGGAACACACCCTAAGTGGATGCAGCTCTGGCACTAGTCCACCAGGAGAAAAGTGTGGTATAAATGTTTTGTCTAGCATATCTGGTCTGGTCTGAAAATGGTCTTGTCTAGCAGCTGTGCACACAAGTTACTCCTTCCGTATCTGAAACATGGTAGACCTACAAGCAGGCATGCTTTTGCATTTTCTTCCGGTTGGTGATATGACATTGGCATAAACATGACAACATCACCAATGAAATACCTTCTAATGGTAGTCCATGAAGATGATAGAATTATATATGGAAGTGAAATGGCTTAGTGATAAGAGGCTAAGTAAAAAAAGCGCATGGTCCGCTCTGATAGGGAACAGAGGAAGCTGAGTGATATGGGGAGATAAACTGGGGATTAAAATGGTAGATTTAGATGAAGCAATGACATAGATAAGAGAATTTATGGACAAGGATTACATGGTTGAGACCAAAAGCACACAAATATCTGTAATGTTTACAAAGTGTATTATACAGGCTGCCTCCTGCCCTGGTGGTCCCAGTGTCCGAGGGACCACCAGGGCAGGCTGCAGCCACCCTAGTCTGCACCAAGCACACTGATTTTTTTACCCCCCCTGCCCCAGATCGCCCACAGCACCCATCAGACCCCCCCCCCTGCCCACCCCCCAGACCCCTGTTTGCACCCAATCACCCCCCTAATCACCCATCAATCACTCCCTGTCACTATCTGTCAACGCTATTTTTTTTTATCCCCCCCCCCTGCTCCCTGCCCCCTCCTGATCACCCCCCACCCCTCAGATTCTCCCCAGACCCCCCCCCCCCAGACCACCACCCCTGTTTACTGTATGCATCTATCCCCCTGATCACCTGTCAATCACCTGTCAATCACCTGTCAATCACCCATCAATCACCCCCTGTCACTGCCACCCATCAATCAGCCCCTAACCTGCCCCTTGCGGGCAATCTGATCACCCCCCCACACCAATAGATCGCCCGCAGATCCGACATCAGATCCCCTCCCAAATCCATTGTTTACATCTATTCTCTCCTCTAAACACCCACTAATTACCCATCAATCACCCCCTATCACCACCTGTCACTTTTACCTATTAGATCAGACCCTAATCTGCCCCTTGCGGGCACCCAATCACCCGCCCACACGCTCAGATTGCCCTCTGACCCCCCCTTATCAATTCACCAGTGCATTAATTACATCTGTTCTTCCCTGTAATAACCCACTGATCACCTGTCAATCACCTGCCAATCACCTATCACCCATCAATCACCCCCTGTCACCCCCTGTCACTGCCACCCATCAATCAGCCCCTAACCTGCCCCTTGCGGGCAATCTGATCACCCACCCACACCATTAGATCGCCCGCAAACCCGCCGTCAGATTACCTCCCAAATGTATCGTTTACATCTGTTATCTTCTCTAAACACCCACTAATTACCCATCAATCACCCATCAATCACCCCCTATCACCACCTGTTACTGTTACCTATCATATCAGACCCTAATCTGCCCCTTGTGGGCACCCAATCACCCGCCCACACGCTCAGATTGCCCTCAGACCCCCCCCCTTATCAATTCGCCAGTGCATTAATTACATCTGTCCTTCCCTGTAATAACCCACTGATCACCTGTCAATAACCTGCCAATCACCTATCACCCATCAATCACCCCCTGTCACTGCCACCCAACAATCAGCCCCTAACCTGCCCCTTGCGGGCAATCTGATCACCCACCCACACAAATAGATCACCCGCAGATCCGACATCAGATCACCACCCAAGCGCAGCGTTTACATCTATTCTCTCCTCTAAACACCCACTAATTACCCATCAATCACCCCCTATCACCACCTGTCACTGTTACCCATCAGATCAGACCCTAATCTGCCCCTTGCGGGCACCCAATCACCCGCCTACACGCTCAGATTGCCCTCAGACCCCCCCTTATCAATTCGCCAGTGCAATATTTACATCTGTCCTTCCCTGTAATAACCCACTGATCACCTGTCAATCACCTGCCAATCACCTATCACCCATCAATCACCCCCTGTCACTGCCACCCATCAATCACCCCCTGTCACTGCCACCCATCAATCACCCGCTGTCACTGCCACCCATCAATCAGCCCCTAACCTGCCCCTTGCGGGCAAACTGATCACCCACCCACACCAATAGATCGCCCGCAGATCCGACATCAGATCACCACCCAAGCGCAGTGTTTCCATCTATTCTCTACCCTAAACACCCACTAATTACCCATCAATCACCCCCTGTCACTGCTACCTATCAGATTAGACCCCTATCTGCCCCTAGGGCACTCAATCACCCGCCCACACCCTCAGAATGCCCTCAGACCCCAGCCCTGATCACCTCGCCAGTGCATTGCTTGCATCTATTCCCCCCTCTAATCACACCTTGAGACACCCATCAATCACCTCCTGTCACCCCCTAGCACACCTACCCATCAGATCAGGCCCCAATTTGCCCCGTGTGGGCTCCTGATCACTCGGCCAAACCCTCAGATCCCCCTCAGACCCCCTTCCGATCACCTCCCCAGTGCATTGATTGCATCTATTTTCCCCTCTAACCACCCCCTGAGACACCCATCAATCACCTCCTGTCACCCCCCTAGCACTCCTATCCATCAGATCAGGCCCAATACAACCTGTCATCTAAAAGGCCACCACGCTTATAACCGGTTCCACAAAATTCGTCCTCTCATAGACCACCTGTCATCAAAATTTGCAGATGCTTATACCCCTGAACAGTCATTTTGAGACATTTGGTTTCCAGACTACTCACGGTTTTGGGCCTCTAAAATGCCAGGGCGGTATAGGAACCCCACTGTGAGGAAACGCAGAAAAGCCGCCGTCTCTCGAGGTGAGGCGGCTGTTTCCGCGTCCAGCATGGCGTCACAACGCGGAAAAAACGCTGCATGCCGCATGGGCAGTGCGGCGGAATCCGCATTGGTAACGGCGGAATCCACATCAGAGGCGACCCCCGCATTAGATACATTGCAAAACAGTACTGGTGTGGCTGGGACTGATAGTCCACCAAGATTTAGACATACACGCGCGCGAGCACAGAGGCAGAGTTTAAATAGCAGTTAGAAGGGTGTCGGCTGACCAGCTGGGTCAGCTGACAAATTCCACTGCTCCCATTGGACCAGCAATTAGGGAGGTCCTGGAAAGGTCCTAGAGTATATATACTGCTGGTTGTTCACTTGCTCCTTGTCTGGCGTTGCGTTCACATATGTGGGAGCACCCAGATCCGTAGTCAGATCCGTTAGTGTGCCGGGACCAGCTGGAGCTGTAATCCTACACTAAGCTAGATTCTGTTGATAGCTAAAGTACTAGTTTGATTGTGATTATCTGTTATGACTTTTGCCTGCCTTGACTATCCTCCTGAACTCTGATCTTGCACCTCGATATTTCTGATACTCTGTTGCCGAACCCCGGCTCGTTCCTTGACTCTGCTTCTGCCTCCTGATTTTGTACCCCGATATTTCTGATACCCCGTTGCTGAACCCTGCCTGTACTTTGACTCTGCCTTTGCCTCCTGATCCTGTACTTTATCTGTCCGTGTGTGTACGACCTGGCTTGTCCGACCTCGAGAACCGACCTTACCGTTAGAGGCGGTTCCTCGCTCTGTTAGCGATCCTTCCTCCTGAGGGTCACTTTCAGATATCCCTTCCTACTGTCAGACTGACTCCTCCCGTCTTGGAGAGCTCAGGTCTGCGGAAGGAATCTGTGCAGTACTCCTTACTGCATTGAGGCCTTGTCCTCTTAGTGTTACAGTTACACCAAACACTACACTCTACTCGGGTGATCAGAGGTTAGTTTGTATATCGGATTATCGGTGAGACTGCAGTTCACTTATAATCTGGTATATATCTGTATTTCCGGTGATACTGCAGATCACCGGTAATCAGATACTCTCTGCGCCCACCGATCGTTACACCCACAAGTGACCCCATTTTAGAAAAAAAGACACCCCAAGGTATTTTGTTAGGTATGTATGACGAGTTCATAGAAGATTTTATTTTTTGTCAAAAGTTAGCGGAAATTAATTTTTATTGGTTTTTTTTCACAAAGTGTCATTTTTCACTAACTTGTGACAAAAAATAAAATCTTCTATGAACTCGCCATAAAAACACCTAACAGAATACCTTGGGGTGTCTTCTTTCTAAAATGGGGTCACTTGTGGGGTTCCTATACTGCCCTGGCATTTTAGGGCCCCTAAACCGCGAGGAGTAGTCTAGAAAACAAAAGCTTCAAAATGATCTGTGAATAGGACGTTGGGCCCCTTAGCGCACCTAGGCTGCAAAAAAGTGTCACACATGTGGTACCGCCGTACTCAGGAAAAGTAGTATAATGTGTTTTGGGGTGTATTTTTACACATACCCATGCTGGGTGGGAGAAATTTCTATGTAAATGGACAATTGTGTGTAAAAAAATCAAACAATTGTCATTTACAGAGATATTTCTCCCACTTAGCATGGGTATGTGTAAAAATACACCCCAAAACGCATTATACTACTTCTCCTGAGTACGGCGGTACCACATGTGTGGCACTTTTTTACACCCTAAGTACGCTAAGGGGCCCAAAGTCCAATGAGTACCTTTAGGATTTCACAGGTCATTTTGCGACATTTGGTTTCAAGACTACTCCTCACGGTTTAGGGCCCCTAAAATGCCAGGGCAGTATAGGAACCCCACAAATGAACCCATTCTAGAAAGAAGACACCCAAAGGTATTCCGTACGGAGTATGGTGAGTTCATAGAAGATTTTATTTTTTGTCACAAGTTAGCGGAAAATGACACTTTGTGAAAAAAAACTATTAAAATCAATGTCCGCTAACTTGTGACAAAAAAATAAAAACTTCTATGAACTCACCATACTCCTAATGGAATACCTTGGGGTGTCTTCTTTCTAAAATGGGGTCATTAGTGGGGTTCCTATACTGCCCTGGCATTTTAGGGGCCCTAAACCGCGAGGAGTAGTCTTGAAACAAAAATGACCTGTGAAATCCTAAAGTTACTCATTGGACTTTGGGCCCCTTAGTGCAGTTAGGGTGCAAAAAAGTGCCACACATGTGGTATCGCCGTACTCGGGAGAAGTAGTATAATGTGTTTTGGGGTGTATTTTTACACATACCCATGCTGGGTGGGAGAAATACCTCTGTAAATGACAATCTTTTGATTTTTTTACACACAATTGTCCATTTACAGAGGTATTTCTCCCACCCAGCATGGGTATGTGTAAAAATACACCCCAAAACACATTGTACTACTTCTCCCGAGTATGGCGATACCACATGTGTGGCACTTTTTTGCACTCTAACTGCGCTAAAGGGCCCAAAGTCCAATGAGTACCTTTAGGATTTCACAGGTCATTTTGAGAAATTTCGTTTCAAGACTACTCCTCACGGTTTAGGGGCCCTAAAATGCCAGGGCAGTATAGGAACCCCACAAATGACCCCATTTTAGAAAGAAGACACCCCAAGGTATTCTGTTAGGTGTATGGCGAGTTCATACAAGATTTTATTTTTTGTCACAAGTTAGTGAAAAATGACACTTTGTGAAAAAAAACCAATAAAAATTAATTTCCGCTAACTTTTGACAAAAAATAAAATCTTCTATGAACTCGTCATACACCTAACAAAATACCTTGGGGTGTCTTTTTTTCTAAAATGGGGTCACTTGTGGGGTTCCTATACCGCCCTGGCATTTTAGAGGCCCAAAACCGTGAGTAGTCTGGAAACCAGATGTCTCAAAATGACTGTTCAGGGGTATAAGCATCTGCAAATTTTGATGACAGGTGGTCTGTGAGGGGGCGAATTTTGTGGAACCGGTCATAAGCAGGGTGGCCTTTTAGATGACAGGTTGTATTGGGCCGGATCTGATGGATAGGAGAAATTGATTTTAATTGTGTTTTTTCACAAAGTGTCTTTTTCCGCTAACTTTTGACAAAAAATAAAATCTTCTATGAACTCACCATACTCCTAACGGAATACCTTGGGGTGTCTTCTTTCTAAAATGGGGTCATTTGTGGGGTTCCTATACTGCCCTGGCATTTTAGGGGCCCTAAACCGTGAGGAGTAGTCTTGAAACGAAATTTCTCAAAATGACCTGTGAAATCCTAAAGGTACGTACTCAGGAGAAGTAGTATAATGTGTTTTGTGGTGTATTTTTACACATACCCATGCTGAGTGGGAGAAAGATTTCTGTAAATGGACAATTGTGTGTTATAAAAATTAACAAATTGTCATTTACAGAGATATTTCTCCCACCCAGCATGGGTATGTGTAAAAATACACCCCAAAACACATTATACTACTTCTCCTGAGTACGGCAATACCACATGTGTGGCACTTTTTTGCAGCCTAACTGCGCTAAGGGGTCCAAAGTCCAATGAGCACCTTTAGGCTTTACAGGGGTGATTACAATTTAGCACCCACCAAAATGTCAGGACAGTAAACACACCCCACAAATGATCCCATTTTGGAAAGTAGACCCTTCAAGGTATTCAGAGAGGGGCATGGTGAGTCCGTGGCAGATTTCATTTTTTTTTGTCGCAAGTTAGAAGAAATGGAAACTTTTTTTTTTTTTTTTTTCTCTCACAAAGTGTCATTTTCCGCTTACTTGTGACAAAAAATAATATCTTCTATGAACTCACTATGCCTCTCAGTGAATACTTTGGGATGTCTTCTTTCCAAAATGGGGTCATTTGGGGGGTATTTATACTATCCTGGAATTCTAGCCCCTCATGAAACATGACAGGGGGTCAGAAAAGTCAGAGATGCTTGAAAATGGGAAAATTCACTTTTTGCACCATAGTTTGTAAACGCTATAACTTTTACCCAAACCAATAAATATACACTGATTGGGTTGTTTTTTTTTATCAAAAACATGTTTGTCCACATTTTTCGCAATGCATGTATACAGAAATTTTACTTTATTTGAAAAATGTCAGCACAGAAAGTAAAAAAAAATCATTTTTTTTGCCAAAATTCATGTCTTTTTTGATGAATATAATAAAAAGTAAAAATCGCAGGAGCAATCAAATAGCACCAAAAGAAAGCTTTATTAGTGACAAGAAAAGGAGCCAAAATTCATTTAGGTGGTAGGTTGTATGAGCGAGCAATAAACCGTGAAAGCTGCAGTGGTCTGAATGGAAAAAAAGTGGCCGGTCCTTAAGGGGTAGAAAGCCCTAGGTCCTCAAGTGGTTAAAGAGACTCTGTAACATTCAAAACATCCCCTGGGGGGTACTCACCTCGGGTGGGGGAAGCCTCCGGATCCTAATGAGGCTTCCCACGCCGTCCTCTGTCCCACGGGGGTCTCTCCGCAGCCCTCCGAACAGCCGGCGACTGTGCCGACTGTCATTTCAATATTTACCTTTGCTGGCTCCAGCGGGGGCGCTGTGGCGGCTTTCCATTCCGAACTACACGGAAATACCCGATCTCATTCGGGTCCGCTCTACTGCGCAGGCGCAGGAAACTTGCGCCTGCGCAGTAGAGCGGACCCGACGGCGATCGGGTATTTCCGTGTAGTTCGGAGCCGACAGCCGTCAGAGCGCCTGCGCAGGAGCCAGGAAGGTAAATAATGACGTCACCGCTGCCCGGACTCCACGGAGGGCTGCAGCGAGACCCCTGACGGATGGAGGACGGCGTGGGAAGCCTCATTAGGATCCGGAGGCTTCCCCCACCCGAGGTGAGTACCCCCCAGGGGATATTTTTATGTTACAGTTCCTCTTTAAGATGTCTTTGGTCTTGCCCATAGTGATGGAAGGTTGCAATGGAAGACACTGATTTTGTGGACAGGTACTATATACACAAAGTGAGTTAAGATCGTCCTGTAATTGATTGATTGTAATCCATGTGTCCAAGGGTATATAAACAATCTGTGAGAGTTAAATTTGTAGGTGATTTTCAGAGGATCAAATACTTATTTCACTCAATATAATGCAAACAAATAACGTTTACGTAATGTGGTTTTTGATAGTCTGTCTCTCTTCATTAAAATTAACCTATTATAAAAAATGTGTGTTATTTTGTCAGCAGGAAAACTTTTAAATTTAACAGGGGATAAAATAATTATTTACCGCACTGTCTAACATTTTCTATTTTTCTTAGGTAAATAATGATTATTTTATCAATATTTACTTTCTGTCAAAATTATGTTCTTCTAAAATAAAAACAGGTATTTTTGCTTCCATCATCCAGCTATATCTACATGACCAAATACATCTGGGGACAACATTTATGAAAGCCAAAAAAGGAAATAATTACTAACTAGTATATCAGTGATTAATGCCAAATTAGACCACCAATCAACATACAGTATGTGTTTATCTAAATAACAATTGCATCATATAAGTATGTCTTGCATTGGTGTCAGGGAATGATAATCAGAGTACAGGCTTATAGTTAACTCTTCAGTAATATACTTACACTGTATAATTAAGTGCATCTACTGTTTGCATCATACCATGAACACGAACTCTGATGCCTAATGCCTGTTTTCACTTTGACTTTTCTTCCTTTCAGTGTGCAAGTTCTTGGTTTCCTAATTCAATGATATCAAAGCATATTGAATTCTACGTTAGTAAGTCCTAAGTTGCAATATGAGTAAAATAATAACCTAGAACAGCATATAGCTGTAATGAAGTGATGATGTAGCACGTGATAACTGCACGTCGCTCCGCCATCTGATCCATCTTAGCACGCATGGTCCATGGCATGGAGAGGACTTTACAGCTAAGGGGCAGAAATCCTTCCGCTCACCGATAAAGCCCTATCTATGTCAAGGACAAGGGGCTCATATTTACCTTGTGCTTGGGGAGATCTGAGTAACTCATGTGGGAGTAGGCGATGGAGGGACTTATGGTGGAATCTGGGAACCCCAATTAACAATAAAGAGACCTTAGACATGAACCCCTGTGTTCCTAGGGTCCTCTGAGCTGACTGCTGAGTCCTCCCTCAAATCTCCCCATCCAGTTGTATAGTGGGCCATGGAGCCCCTGTAGAAAATTTGGCACCGGAGTGACTTACCTGTGCTCCTCCATTAGTCTGGATGCTCCCTGTCATCATCCCTGCCAGTGAGAGTTGCATTAATGTGGTAATAATGCTTCTGCATTCCACTCTTCCCCACTCATAAACCTCTCAGGTGCTAAATCATTAATATCCCTCTCACAACACTTAGGAGAACCCCTCCTCCCCATGGCATATACTAGTTTTTCCCCAACACCTAATAACAACCAATCCCATCCTCCTTTCTCCAATCCTTACATAAACCCCCCAGAGCTCAATACAGCCCTGCCTTTACTACATCTCCCTCCCCAAAAATACTCATCTTCAGATATCCATATGTCCTGCAAGGCAGCCAAGGACAAGAGCTTTGTGTCAAAAGATGCTTTGGCAAGAAGACCAAATGCAAGATTACACAGATAATAATAACTAACCTTAGTACAGGCCTTTTGAAATTCTTAGCTCATCTGTCTTAAAGCAAGGCACCAGATGTTCAATTCATTTGAATGGAGAGGTACAAAAACAGTGGTACCAATCCTGGAAGGCCTAAGTACCAGGATTCTTAGAAAATAATATCCTGATGTCCTTGCATATCGTACTCTATAGCTGTCACTACAAAGCAATATGTGATAGAAAGGGCTAGAACATAAATTAACATCCTTAGCGGTAATCCTGAGTCAGGCTCAGGCCATAAATCCACAGCTCAGAGTGGTAGCCCCGAGCTGGATCCATGGGAGGTGTGTAATGTGCAGGGCTGTCCCAGATCTATATAGCGGTAGGATATTTAGGGTCTAAAAGCATGTGAAAAAATTGCACCTTTTTTAGACACTAAAATCTGGAAATAATAATCATAATGCCAGAGAGGTTAATGCACAGATGATACCCAGGGCCGGATTTAAGACAAGGCCAACTAGGCCATGGTCTAGGGCACCACAGGAGGAAGGACACCAAAGCAGCAGGCTAAACTGGTGCAGCATTTGCAAGCTTGCAAATGCTGCAATGCAGGGAGATCAGGCGAGTGACTGACCACGGTACTCTGCTGCTAGCTGCCTGTGCAGCGGCCACCTTGCTCTCTGTGCACAAAGGCATTGTGGCGGGTGGCTATGGACTTGGGCAGCATTGGAGACGGAAGGGAAGAGGGAGCTTCTGCACTGGAGATGAGCAGAGAAGTGTGTAACAATCTTACCTTCCAACGGCTGGTCCCGCGGCGTCTCCGGCAGCGAGACTTCCGCTCCGGCATCTTCTCAAGGCATCCCCGGCATCCTTTCGACATTTTCTGAAGGAGTCCCCAGCATCCCTCCGGCAGGGAATCAGAGGGCTCACGTGCGCAGTTCCTCCTGTCGGGCAGGCGCGGGGCAGAGCAGCCTTTACAGGCTGAGGAGGCGTGTCTGACAGGAGGGGCTGTCATCCTGGGGGCTGGGTCTGCTCTGCCTCTTGGGTATATTAGGCCAGTGAGTCAGTTGCTCACTGGCCTTGATATTAATCAGTTCGCTGATACTAGGTCTTGCTAGTGAATTTGAGCTACATTGATATATTGTGTAGATATATTATAATATATATGTACTCCAGTTAGTCAGTCTTTGTTATTTTTGTATATATATATTCTTTGTAATATTAATATAACATCTTATTGAATATTATCTGTGTACCGACTTCTTGCCTGCCTCCTGACCTTGCTCTTGTCTTGTCCTTTTGTACCGCTGCCATCTGATACACGTGTTTGACTCGGCCTGTCTTTGACTACTCTATTGCCTAATCTTTCCAATACGACTGACATCTGACTAATGTGTATGACCTAGCGTGTTATTGACTTCGAATTTGCCTCACTGCTCTGTACCACATTACCTCTGACTCTGTGTACGACTATGTCCTGTTTATCACTACGTCTACACCGAACACGTATCAGCGTGATACGGTATTATCAAGGCCCCCTAGAAAATTGATGAGCTACATAATCAGATCTTGACACTAGCAGCAGCTGTCAATCAGCTTTCCGAGCAGCTCACTACTCAACAGACTCAGCTGACACAACTGACGAACTCAATTGCTCAATTAAATGTTTCCGCTGGTGTTAATGCTCAACCGTCTTTACCCACTATACCTAATGTACCACTTCAAGAACCTAAAATGCCTTTGCCTGAGAAATGTTCTGGTCAACGTTCTGATTTCAGCAATTTTCAGAATCGTTGTATGTCTTATTTTGAGGTCAGGGCCAGTTCTTCTGGAACTGAATCCCAGAAAATCACCCTTATAGTGGCCATACATGGTGCAATTTTTTCATACAATCTTACCATTTCTATGTAGTAGAAGAGTAGACTGAGTGAATATATTGAATAGATACTATAGGCAGTTCCCTTATAATACATTGAAATGGTAAGATTGGATGAAAAAATTGTACCATGTATGGCCACCATTATTAAGACACTACTTCAGGGTGACTCTCAGACATGGGCTTATGGTCAAAATCCTGACCACGAGGCACTTACCTCTGTTGAAAGTTTCTTTAAGGCAATGGCCACTATACAGTGGCTTGCAAAAGTATTCGGCCCCCTTGAAGTTTTCCACATTTTGTCACATTACTGCCACAAACATGAATCAATTTTGTTGGAATTTCATGTAAAAGATCAATACAAAGTGGTGTACACGTGAGAAGTGGAACGAAAATCATACATGATTCCAAACATTTTTTACAAATCAATAACTGCAAAGTGGGGTGTGCGTAATTATTCAGCCCCCTTTGGTCTGAGTGCAGTCAGTTGCCCATAGACATTGCCTGATGAGTGCTAATGATTAAATAGAGTGCACCTGTGTGTAATCTAATGTCAGTACAAATACAGCTGCTCTGTGACGGCCTCAGAGGTTGTCTAAGAGAATTTTGGGAGCAACAACACCATGAAGTCCAAAGAACACTCCAGACAGGTCAGGGATAAAGTTATTGAGAAATTTAAAGCAGGCTTAGGCTACAAAAAGATTTCCAAAGCCTTGAACATCCCACGGAGCACTGTTCAAGCGATCATTCAGAAATAGAAGGAGTATGGCACAACTATAAACCTACCAAGACAAGGCCGCCCACCTAAACTCACAGGCCGAACAAGGAGAGCGCTAATCAGAAATGCAGTCAAGAGGCCCATGTTGACTCAGGATGAGCTGCAGAGATCTACAGCTCAGGTGGGGGAATCTGTCCATAGGACAACTATTAGTCATGCACTGCACAAAGTTGGCCTTTATGGAAGAGTGACAAGAAGAAAGCCATTGTTAACAGAAAAGCATAAGAAGTTCCGTTTGCAGTTTGCCACAAGCCATGTGGGGGACACAGCAAACATGTGTAAGAAGGTGCTCTGGTCGGATGAGACCAAAATGGAACTTTTTGGCCAAAATGCAAAGCACTATGTGTGGCAGAAAACTAACACTGCACATCACTCAGAACACACCATCCCGACTGTCAAATTTGGTGGTGGCACCACCATGCTCTGGGGTTGCTTCTCTACAGCAGGGACAGGGAAGCTGGTCAAAGTTGATAGGAAGATGGATGGAGCCAAATACAGGACAATCTTGGAAGAAAACCTCTTGGAGTCTGCAAAAGACTTGAGACTTGGGCGGAGGTTCACCTTCCAGCAAGACAACGACCCTAAACATAAAGCCAGGGCAACAATGGAATGGTTTCAAACAAAAATATCCATGTGTTAGAATGGCCCAGTCAAAGTCCAGATCTAAATCCAATCGAGAATCTGTGGCAAGATCTGAAAACTGCTGTTCACAAACGCTGTCCATCTAATCTGACTGAGCTGGAGCTGTTTTGCAAAGAAGAATGGGCAAGGATTTCAGTCTCTAGATGTGCAAAGCTGGTAGAGACATACCCTAAAAGACTGGCAGCTGTAATTGCAGCAAAAGGTGGTTCTACAAAGTATTGACTCAGGGGGCTGAATAATTATGCACACCCCACTTTGCAATTATTGATTTGTAAATAATGTTTGGAATAATGTATGATTTTTGTTCCACTTCTCACGTGTACACCACTTTGTATTGGTCTTTCACATGGAATTCCAATAAAATTGATTCATGTCTGTGGCAGTAATGTGACAAAATGTGAAAAACTTCAAGGGGTCCGAATACTTTTGCAAGCCACTGTATATGCAGATCCTGACATTTCAGCCACAGCTGCCCGTAAATTGAGAGATCTCTGACAGGGCTGTTATACTGTGGAGGAATATGCTGCAGAATTTAGGAAATGGTCTATGTCAGTAAAATGGGGTGAGGCAGTACTTTTAGATCAGTTTCTGTTGGGGTTATCTGATGCTGTGAATGATGTTCTTATTAGTCACCCTGAACCTAAGACCTTGGAGGATCCTATCTCCTTGGCCATACGGGCAGATAGGCGTATCAGGTACCGACGACAAGGGAAAACTTATCCCAGTTCTAGTAAACAGAGTAATGCCTCTTCCGTCTCAACTGAAGAGCCAATGCAGTTGGGACATTCCAAGCTTTCTCCAGCAGAGAAACTTAGGAGAAAGAAAGAAAACTTATGTATGTATTGTGGTGCAAAAGGTCATTATGCTCAGTCTTGCTCTGCAAAACCGGTTCCGGAAAACTCCAGCACCTAAGTGAAGTAAGGGGACTTCACTTGGGTGAGCAGTCTTCTCCCCTTAAAAGTAAAAAAAATGTGTTGCCAGCTACTGTCTCCTGGAACAGTAGATCCGAACATTGTCAAGCCTTCGGGGCAGCCGGAAATTTTATTGATTCTGTCTTTGCTACTCAGCTGGGTATTCCTGTAGAACCGCTGCCGACCAACATCTTTGATACTGCCATAGATGACACCCCTCTGCAGTCCAAGACTCCTATTTCTGTCACCCCAGAAGTCTCTCTGCAGGTGGAGGTCATGCATTTTGAATCTACACAGTTTTTTGTACTCAGGATGCCATCCTGCCCTTTGGTGTTGGGGCTACCCTGGCTTCAACTTCATAACCCTTGTATCAATTGGTCTTCTGTGGAACTCACCAGTTGGTTACCTTTTTGTCAAGGGGTATGCTTGAAGACTTTGTCACTTTCAAGTTTAGGGGTGAAGTATGATGAGATTCCACCACCTTATATTGAATTTTAAGACGTCTTTTCTCCACAATCTGCAGATAAGTTACCACCTCATAGACCCTATGATTGCCCTGTGGAATTGTTGCCTGGCACCATGCCACCACGAGAGCATCTTTACAATCTAACTGGCCCTGAGAAATTGGCCATGAAACAGTATATCAAAGAGAATCTAGATAAGGGATTTATCCAACCTTCTACATCACCAGCTGGGGCAGGGTTCTTCTTTGTGGTGAAAAAAGACAAAGGGTTGCATCCCCGTATTGATTACAAGGGACTCAATAAAATTATAGTAAAAAAAAACGTTATCCGCTGCCTTTGATTGATGACCTTTTTGCACAGGTTTCTGGGGCCAGGATTTTTTCTAAACTTGATTTGAGGGGTGCCTACAACTTGATACGTATACGTCAAGGAGACGAATGGAAGACAGCATTCAACACTCAAGACGGGCATTATGAATATCTTGTCATGCCTTTTGGTCTTTGTAATGCCCCGGCTGTCTTCCAAGACTTCGTAAATGACATATTAAGAGATGTCCTAGGTAAATTCATCGTAATTTACTTAGACAACATTCTTATATATCCCAACACATTGTCTGCACCCATACTCAATCACTCTAATGGGAACCTGCCATTCTTCGTTGACGCCTCTGAGGTTGGGGTGGGAGCAGTTCTCTCTCAATTCTCGGGTGATCCTGAGCGCATGCATCCTTGTGCATATTTTTCTAAGAAATTTTCATCAGCAGAACAAAATTATGACATAGGCAATAGGGAATTACTGGCAATTAAGATGGTACTCAAAGAATGGAGGCATTGGTTGGAGGGGGCATTTCATCCAGTCGCGGTCTACACTGACCACAAAAATTTAGAGTATATAGAAGGGGCTAAGAGATTGAACCCCAGACAGGCACGTTGGGCACTGTTTTTTCCCGTTTTAATTTTGTAATCACTTATAAACCAGGTTAAAAAAATATCAAAGCTGACGCCTTGTCACGAAGTTTTGATGTCAAACTCACACCACCTGTGGTTCCAGAAACAATCTTACCTCCTAGCCGTGTCCTTGCTGCAGTGCAGACTACTACATTTCCTGATGTACATGCTTATTACATTACAGTACATTATTACAACCATTTCAGTCAGACAGTCCTCTTGATAAACCATCAGATGTAGATTTTGTTCCATTGCAATTACATCTACAGGTTCTTCAATTATTTCATGAGTCTAAATTGGCAGGTAATCTGGGAGAGGCCAAAACTTTGGAACTTCTGTCTCGTCATGTGTGGTGGCCTTCTATTAAGAAAGATTGCAAGGCTTTCGTGGCAGCCTGTGCCACTTGTGCCAAGAATAAAGCCTCTCAGATCGCTCCGCGAGGTCATCTCATGCCCTTGCCCATCCCATCTAGACCTTGGTCCTATTTAGCTATGGATTTTGTGGTGGATTTACCTCCTTCGGGAGGAAAAAAGGTCATCTGGGTCATCGTCGACCGTTTCAGCAAGATGGCTCACTTTGTGCCTCTTTCTGGTCTGCCCTCTGCCAATGAATTACCTAAATTATTTGTGGTTCTCATATTTCGGTTGCATGGAATTCCTGACAACATTGTGTCTGACCGAGGAGTCCAATTTGTGTCACACTTTTGGCATGAATTCAGCGCTAATCTAGGAATCACTTTATCATACTCTTCTGGTTACCATTCAGAGACTAACAGACAAACTGAAAGAACTAACCAAACTTTGGAACAATTTTTACGTTGTTTTGTCTCAGATTGTCAAGAATCATGGCTTGACTTTCTCCCGTTTGCTGAATTTGCATTTAATAACCTTCCCAGCTCCTCCACTAAAATGTCGCCTTTTTGGATTGTTAACGGTCAGAATCCTAAATTCAATGGTTTCCCTTCCTCACCCTCTGTGTGTCCAGCCTTAGAGGAATGGAGTGCTCATGTACAAAGTATTTGGCCTCAGGTACAGCATAATTTACGAGACGCAGTTCAGCAGAATTTAAATTCTCTCCTGGAGATCTTATCTGGGTTTCCACCCGTAACATTCCCTTGCGACAACCATCTGCTAAGTTGGTACCGAGATTTATCGGTCCTTACCCCATACAAGGAAAAATTAATGATGTTGTTTATCGAGCGACTTTACCTCAATTCATTAAAGGAGGTCATTTGTTTCATGTTTCTCTCCTAAAACCAGCTGTTAACATAGTGTCTACTTCTACCTCCTGTTGAAGTTGATGGAGAGCCTGAGTATGAAGTGAACAGAATTCTCGAATTCTGTAAGGTCAGTAGTTCCCTACAATATTTGGTGGATTGGAAGGGCTATGGTCCTGAGGAGAAATGCTGTGTTCCTGCACGTCAAGTTTATGCTGATCAATTGGTGAAAAAATGTAATCTCAAACACCCTGATAAACCTGGTAAAGAGTGTTTGGAGACCACTCCTCAGGGGTGGTAACGTAACGATCTTACCTTCCAACGGCGGGTCCCGCAGCGTTTCCGGCAGCGAAACTTCTGCTCCGGCGTCTTCTCAGGGCATCCCCGGGATCCCTTTGAAATCTTCTGAAGGAGTCCCCGGCATCCCTTCGGCGGGTAATCAGAGGGCTCATGTGCGCAGTTCCTCCTGTCGGGCACGCACGGGGCAGAGCAGCCTTTACAGGCTGAGGAGGTGTGTCAGACAGGAGGGGCTGTCATCCTGGCGGCTGGGTCTGCTCTGTCTCTTGGGTATATTAGGCCAGTGAGTCAGTTGCTCACTGGCCTTGATATTAATCAGTTAACTGATACTAGGTCTTGCTAGTGAATTTGAGCTACATTGGTATATTGTGTAGACGCACAATATGTATGTATTCTTCGTAATATTATTATAACATCTTATTGAATATTATCTGTGTACCGACTTCTTGCGTGCCTCTTGACCTTGCTCTTGTCTAGTCCTTTTGTACCGTTGCCATCTGATGTCAAACACGTGTTTGACTTGGCCTGTCTTTGACTACTCTATTGCCTAATCCTTCCAATACGACTGACATCTGACTAATGTGTATAACCTAGCCTGTTATTGACTTCAAATTTGCCTCACTGCTCTGTACCACGTTACCTCTGACTGTGTGTACAACTATGGCCTGTTTATCACTACGTCTACGCCAAACACGCATCAGCGTGATAGAGTAACTCTGATGGCTGCTGCGGTGTACAGGCGAGCTGTACTGAAAGAGGGGAAATGGGAAAGGGAGGGATTAAGGGAGTCATCAGGCTACCTATACTGGAAGGGGGAGGGGAAGGGGTAAAAAAAAGAGGGGAGGGGTCATCAGGCTACCTATGCTAGAAGGAAGGGGGGGGAGTCATCTGGCTACCTATACTGGAGGAAAGGGGATAGGGGTCATCTCACTACCTATACTGAAGGAGGGCGGCTGGTGACATTGGCCTAAGGTGGTAAAGAGTACAAATCCGGCCCTGATGGTACCTAAGACTTGCTTCAAATATTAATTACACAGACCTTTCCTTCTGATATTTCTCCACACTCACAGCTGACTAGAGGTTTGACACTTATGAAACTGTAGCAACCAGCAATCTCCTCTCCAGACAAACTGCTGTTCTGCTCACATTTTTGAGAAGCCCAGTAATGAGAATGCTCTTTCACAGTCTACTAAGGTTGTTGACACATTGGTGAGGCATATGAGTCTTATCAGAGAAAAGTGTATTATACATGTTATGTTGTTGTTATTGTTGTTGTATATCAGTCTTTCACAGGGCAATAGAAGATGTGTTTCTGAACTACCTGCAAATACCCATGACAGAAAAGGAAGAATTCTATATCTTTATGGCTACATAAGAGACGGAACAAGCACCACCAAGAAAATATATATAATGGTAATTACAAAATGTGGGGTCTAGGCGTGCTATGAGCTATATAAACATATTGGATACACAAGAAAGGAAAGTAGCTCTTCAAGCACCACACTGGACCAGAGTGTAAGAATATATCAAAAAAGTTCATCTTTATTTCAACATCATGAAAATATTAAAAACATGTAAAAACAAGGCCGTGGGTCTGGGGTCCCCCAAAAAATGTGTGAACAAGTGGATACTAGCACTGATGAAAATAATAGGCAAAAGTAGCACAGCAGTGCTTAATACAATACAAATAAACTCTCCTAAGAGCCCAATAATGGTGAGCACCATAGAAATAGGGTGACCTCTGTGTTCCAAAATGTCAATAGATATAGTAAATATATGTCATAATAACAATAAAGTGCAATACATGATACCAAAAATGGTAAATGACAAGGTGACGACGTGCAATAGGAAATATAATAGGTAAATGCTCTGTGCATAAACAACAAAATAATGAAGACGACAATGCAGTAAAAATAAACAATATGCAAGTAAATAGAGGGAACAACAAATGAGGAGGACACAAAGTACTCACATGGAATAGCACAAAGGAGAGAGAGAGAAAGGGAACCCCAGGCGAACGGAACGCCTTAGTGCACCTCGCGGGAAACCGCCCGCTTCTGAGGAGGCTCAGAAGCGGGCGGTTTCCCGCGAGGTGCACTAAGGCGTTACTTGCATATTGTTTATTTTTACTGCATTGTCGTCTTCATTATTTTGTTGTTTATGCACAGAGCATTTACCTATTATATTTCCTATTGCACGTCGTCACCTTGTCATTTACCATTTTTGGTATCATGTATTGCACTTTATTGTTATTATGACATATATTTACTATATCTATTGACATTTTGGAACACAGAGGTCACCCTATTTCTATGGTGCTCACCATTATTGGGCTCTTAGGAGAGTTTATTTGTATTGTATTAAGCACTGCTGTGCTACTTTTGCCTATTATTTTCATCAGTGCTAGTATCCACTTGTTCACACATTTTTTGGGGGACCCCAGACCCACGGCCTTGTTTTTACATGTTTTTAATATTTTCATGATGTTGAAATAAAGATGAACTTTTTTGATATATTCTTACACTCTGGTCCAGTGTGGTGCTTGAAGAGCTACTTTCCTTTCTTGTGTATCCTTCTATATCTTTATGTCACACTTGCTCTGAGATACAGACTATATTATGATGCTGCAGCATGGTATGAGTTAACAAAAAATCTCTTCAATAATGTTGGAGTATTGAAATGCTAACATGTTGCATTCAGCAAAGCACTTAAGACTGATACTGTCACGGCTCAAATAGATAACAATGCTTATTTCTGAATCCTCTTTTCTACAATTTGTTCCCTTTTTCATGTCTTCGAATTTAGTTTTCATATAGCAACGAGGCACAACAGGCTGTGTATTGTTATCCTACAATTATACGCCTCAGGTGTGTTGCAAGACACGAGGCCGAAGGCCAAGTCACTTCAACCACCTGAGAAGAGTAATTGTAGGACAACAATGCATGCCCTGTAGTGCCGTGTTGCTTTTGTAAAATAGATCTATACTGGTAAAAGTGTTTTTATTATTTGTTGTCTGTTTTCTGACATTTAGGATTTCTAAAGCTTGGTTTTCATGTTGGCACAAACCTGTGCTCAATATACAGCTCTATAGTGTAAATAAATTAGATAGGGCCATTATTCACTCACTGTACATGTTTGTTTCAAAGTAATGTGTCTTGTTCAAAAGAGAAAATATCCTGCTTTCCACATGGCTTTTAAGATCCTATCTGCACATTAAACTGTTCCTATGAAAGTAAAGGATGATGTAATATTTGACTATAATGAGAGGCATAACTTCATATCAAGATGCCTCATGACAAACTTTTAATGGGGCCTCCACCCCCTAGCCATATTTTAGCAACAGCTCACTCCCCTGAGCGGATATGGCAACAAACACATAAAACTTACAATGCATAAAGCCCATTAGGGCAGACATTAAAGCTGGGCTATCGCAGAGATTGCAAGAATCCTGTGCTGGGGCAGTTGGTCTCCCAGACACATTATAAGAAATATCAATACCTCTCCTGCAAGATCTTGTGACCAGTGATGTCACCATTCAGGATAAAATGGTCACACTATTCAATTGTTCATAAGTGGCAGCACATCTCAAACACTGTAAAAACAGGGCAGGAGATTTAGGTGCAGCCAACACCATTGTGGGCCATAATAGGAATTACGTCTAAAGCGGCACACAGTGAGAAATTTGGGTGCAGTCAAAAGAAGGAACACAAATTAAATTAAAAAATCTGTAATTCGGCCACCAGACAAATTACATCTTTCCCCCACTATCCATGGTGGCCTTGAGGGGGAATAGTATTTAACGCCACCGGGACTTGTGCAGGAGCAGGGTGAGCCATTTATCGGCTTTCCCCTGTGCTCAAATCTCCCGGCAGCTGAATAATAGGTACACGCACATCTTCCCTTTAGGCTCTACATCTGTTACTGATAGGTAGCTGTTTTTTGTCACATGGTGTGGGTTGAGGGCAAACTGGGTCCCAAAGAAGAAGAATAAAAAAATTCTCCAGTTTGCAGCATATCAGCAAATGTATGTTGATGCTGCTTTTTCTTACTATATTTAGTGAAAACACCCCATGTCCTGCCATGACCCAGGTGAGTGGTAGAAGCTAGGTTTCCAGGATCACTTTTGTTCTCCAGCTTATAAGACCATAAATTAGAACCATAGTTCAGTACATTATATTTAGAAACTATAACTTGATTACAATGTTAAGCACTAAGAATATTTACCATCTCAGAGATCTGTCAGACTTGCCTGAGATGGCTAACTAGGCCCTGGACTGAACTGTGCTCAAGGATTATCTGGACATGAAATGTCCTTTTGGTTGAGCACCTGCCTTAAGCACTACCACTTGTCTTCTGTTACAGACTGTGCCATCAATAAAAGTTCTTGTTGAATGAAATGTGCAATTGAACTCATTTTCCCAACAACACTGAACTAGACTGGCTTTTAGGGTTTTCCATATTATCTATCTTCTATTACTGTACTGTGTGGCCTGGATTTATTATTTGTGCTGGTGTGGCCTTGTTGGTTGCTGATCAAGTGCAGGTCTTGACCTGGTTAAGCTAGTTCTGGGGAGAGAGCCAAGTTCAGTAAGACCAGCCAGCTAATACAATAAGGCCAAACAACCTAATCTAGCCCTGAGTAGAGAGAAGCCTCTAGAGCATCCAGAGGCTTCCCCAATCTTCCTTGACTTCTTAGCTGCTGGATGGGATCCACTCATTCTTGAGGGCCACACTCTCCACCACATAATAGCACGGCAGCGCTGCTCATATGTGAGTATGGACTACAGCTATGCTCGTATACGGAGGGGAGCACGGCCAAAAGCAAGATATTCAACAATATTGTTGAATAAGTTTAGAGGGACCAAGTGCAGGAACGGAGGGGTGTAAGAAGATCGGGGAAGCCACTGGATTTCCTCTACTGAGGTAAGTATCTACTTTTTTTCTCAGTTTCTCTGCATGTGAAAAACACATTCAGGTGTGAATTAACCCATTTATTAACATTGGTTTTTAATGTTTCTGTGCAGTAAATGTACAGAAACACTGACGAGTGGAGAAAGACCCTAACTATACACAGTGTTGCTTAATGCTTGGTGCAATCAGTGGCGTAGCAATAGGGGGTGCAGAGGTAGCGACTGCATCAGGGCCCTTGGGCCAGAGGGGCCAGAGGGGCCCACCCTCAATCACAGTATTAAGCTCTCTTTGGTCCATTGCTGGTAATAATCACTTCTATAGATGCTTTTATTAGTAGTAATCATTAACAAACTGTTCCCCAACACTTCCTTGCACTTCTGACACTGTAGCTGCCATTGGCAGGATTTGGTGTGCTGTATCAATTGTTGTGTATAGAGCGCTTGGGGGGGGGGGGGCAATGTAAACCTTGCACTGGGGCCCATAGCGCCTTAGCTACGCCACTTGGTGCTATATATGCAGCATTTATTAATTAACTTTAAACTTCACTGGCAGACTGCAGTAAGCTATGGTAAATAAGTCGCATGCTATATAATATGCACAGTAGACCACCAGCATTTCTGCTCAATCCTTATTACAATATACAGTATGATGCCGTTATAGAGTATTACAGAATGCCCCACTGACAAAAAATAGAAAGCAGTACAGTGGTCAATACAGTATGCAGAGAAGACCACCAGCAGTGCTGCTCAATGCTTGGTGTAATATGCTGCACTTAATAATGAACTACAAGCTGCACTTAAAAAAAGGTGAAATTAATAGTACTGCTATTAATGATTGATTGCTTTACATCTCAGCTATACAGACCCTCACTGCACAAAGCTCTAAAATTCCGCAAATGTTGTTCTAGTTAAGCCCTCTTCCCAACCTTACCCATTTTCTCAGTACTAGAAATAATTTATTTACCCTAAAACTGTTCTAGCTATCAAATCTCAGCACACTGATCTGACTGGCAAAACACACAAGACTGAACTAACCAAGTTGGCTTCTCGTGTAAACCTGGGTGTGGACAAATATCAGGTGATCAAGAGTGTCCAGCAGCATTTCTGTCACAACAAAGAGGGTTGCTAGACTTTGTCAGTCTCCTCTGTTTGTCCCCGGGCTCTGATTGGTGGTCAAGTTATTATGAGATGGTCCTCTGACGTTTCCACCAAAGCTCATCTTTTTGTGGTTCAAATTAAAGTAAATGACCAAAATTCAGAACAAGTTCATATGTAACCTTAGTCAAAACGGCAATAATATTTCTGATCATCCTTTTTTACATTATGAACATCTTAGGTAAGGAGGAAGAGATGAATTAGCTACTTTTTTGTTCCCTTTTTTAATCTGTACTACCAAACACTTAACTGTAGCATTCATTGCATTTGGCTTTCTCTACTCGACTATTCAGGAGATTGAGGAGAGAAAGATAGGACTAAGCAAGGGATGTTACTGAATTATATACATTTCCTATTTGCCTTTAGAAAGGATTAGTAGTGATTATAGAAACATACTCAGTAAGTATCAATGTATTTCTGTAGACTCTGACTTTTAAACAGACTAGACTTGACATCAGAGGTTTTAGTCTGTATTATATAAACTGCCGAACAATGTAAGAAATTAAATTACAATTAAATTGTTACTAAAGAGTTAATTTTAACCACTTAACTTAAAACGGACACATATTTTCATCCAGTTTGAGTTGCAGTGAATCAGTCTGGATGCATATATGCATCCAGTGTTGTAGCAGCCAGCTGAAGTGCCTAATGCTACCATGCAGGGAGATGGACCCAGTGACGAGCGCTCCACCGATACATCTTCCTCCACCTTCCACCTGGTGGGTATGTGCGATGGTATACAACGGGTGTGATGAGACTTCAACCAATCGCAGTTCAAGCGATCGCAGTAATTTGCACAGGAGCCATCGGGTGTCTACCCGATCAGAACCACCATGTCCGTCGATTAACAACATGCGATTGCCGTGAGGGCAACATCGTTCACCATGCTTATGTTAAATGATGTTGCCCAACGTTGGGTAACATCGCTGCAAGTATAGCCCCCCCCCCCCCCTCCCCTGGTGGGTACTAAAAAAAATGTTGTTAAAAAATGATTGAACACTTTTAGGTAACTTCTAGGAGAGTGTATAATGCCATCTAGTGGCCAAAAAAATAAAACTAAATTTAAAAAAAAAAAGATTAAAACCTTATAAACATCCCCCCCTCACCCTCCTCCATAGCTACCAAACATGGAAAATTGTTTAAAAAAAAAAGTACAGTTTAAAAAAAATACATATACAGTATAGTTAGCTTAGGGTCCGAGCATTTTTAATATGTAATATGTAATGAGAGTATAGTAATTTTATTTTAGCAAATAAGGGCTTGTAATAACTGATTGGGTATAAAAAAAAAAAACACAAAGCAGAAACAATAAACCTTTATTTCCAAATAATATATTATCGCCATTCATTATACTAAGGACAAAATTTAAATATTGTAATAACTGGGACAAATGGGAAAAAAAGTGTGGGTTTTATTTACATTAGCATGGTTTATTTAAAAACTATAGGGGATGGAATTGAAGAAATAGTGTATTTTTGTATTATTTTAAATAAATGAATTACTGAAAACAAGTATCGCCCAGAAAAAGCTTAATTTGTGGCAAAAAAAAAACATATAAATCATCTAGGTGTGATAAGTAGTGATAAAGTTATGGCCAAGTTAATGGAAGAAATCACAAGGGAAATGAGTCTTGGGAGTGAGGGTAAAATAGCCTGTGGGGTGAAGTGGTGAACTAGTACAAAAATCATCTTTTTTCATACACATGTAAAGTGTACCTGAACTGACATGTGGGTCTATAAACCAAAGTATGGTAAACTTTGCATGCAAAGACCGCCCACATAAAGTTTGCTAAAAATTACACAAAGTATATAATGTGTCAGTATATGACGGTCTGACTGAGTAACCAGTAATGGATATTATGCAAACAATCTACTGTATATGATGCAAACATAATGTGAGTTTTGCTTTTAATGTAATGTGCATTATGTAGTTTCCATAACTCTAGGTAAACTTTACATGTGCTGTCTGCTCACGTAAAGATTACCATACTTCCATGCATACACTTCATGAAGAGATAAAAAGGGCACACATAGATCCAAGTGTAATTTAAACTTGTCTGTGTTCACATTTTATAATCGTCATTGCAAGAGTTAAAAAAACACACAGCTTTATGTATACAAATGAGGCAGTTGGACAGTAGTTGAATTCAGCCTGGACTCTCCTGAATAAATAATGGAACAAAACACTTTTATTTGGCTATGCAAACAATACTGAGTGCAAGAAAGTGTTCGCAAGTAGGAATGATCAGAAATGCCAATTTCTGATTTTGATAGATTTCTGCTTTCTGCAGAATGTTAATTTTTTGTTGTCAATTCCCTATCTTTTTGAAGCTGTATGCTGTTATGCAGAAGCCACATTTTCGGTCTGCAACCATGGTAAACTTCTGCATTCTTTGATTGGCGTAATACTTCTGAGGCTTCTAACTGGCCTAAAATTTCCACTGTAATCCAATTTCTGCTGCATGTGTGATTGGTCCAATGATTAAGGCTTAAAATTTCAGAGACTTGGTAATGTAGTATTCTGTGGAGTACTGATTTTCTCATACCATTTTCTGCATACTAGTTTCTGACCCGAAAAGCTAATTTCTGATTAAATATTGGAAATTCGCTAAATTTGGAACACATCCCTACTAATCTAATAAGATAATTATTTATTTTTGTTAGGAGCTGAATGTACTAGGTTTTAGGTCACACTGACATGTTTCTGTGCAAATTTCATAGTCAAAATGTGATCCCTAACAATGAAAAAAAAAAAGAATATGAGACACCAAGACAGTTCTATAAGCCTTTGCTACTACATATACAGATATAGCTTGAGTAATATTTTCAGTTTGAGTTTGCTTAAAACATTTATAGTTTAATAACTTTTTAATGTATTGTCAGGGCATGTTCTGAAAATACAGAATATAAAACATTTGCAGAGTACGGGAAATGTCATTAATGTGCTTTTTTGTACATTGTTTCTATTTCCAACTAACTGCATTCAACACAGTAACTAATGACCCTTGTAGTGCCACATTTCAAGGCCACTCTATTCATTTTCCATGACGTTTCTCAAGCGTCTGACAGCGACTCCTACTTTCCTGTCTACATTACTCTCATTTGGTATCCACATAAACATATTCCTATAATTTCTGTTACCATTTAAATGGCTCGTTCTTGTTTACTGATTATGCCTTTTTTACTTAATAGATACTTCATATTATATTTCTCTTGTGGCTTTAATCACTCTTAACACTTTCAATTTTGTAGCCTTTGTACTTGTGTAGAATTTAATATTATGAAATGATGGGCCATTTGCAATTCACTTTTTCTCCTGAGTATTCTCCTCGGTGATACATTCACACCTTGTCATAAAATGCCTTTCAAGCCACCAGCAAATAAGAAAATACTTAAAGTTAGTTTGATTGAACTTTTTCACCAACATTTGGCTAATTTTTCATTAGTAAAATGCTTTAAAGTTATTTGAAAGAAAATATGAAAATGATGTTCTAGGAGATAACTCTGGTGAAAAAGTTAATTGCATATGAGACTATGGGCCATATCCTATTCAAGGTGATAAGTAGCTTGCAGATGCGAGCTACTTATCACCTTGCCATCGCACGAGGATTACCGGCAAATCCTATTGCCCATATCCTTCGCGTGATGGCCTATCGTTAGGGAGCATTACTCAGGCAAAAGCCTGAGCGATGCTCCCTTTTACCGAGCGATGGGGAGTGAGGTTTATGCTGTGGTGCTGTCCATCAGCACCACGGCCTCACTCCCCACACATGCGCACTCGCCCGCTGAACATCGCGGCCATCTTCCACCCCAGCATTTGGGGGTCTCCTTTAATAAGGAGACCCCCAGAGCTCCCCGTCGGGTCGGCGCACAATTTAGAAGCCCCCGCGCAGCTCTGCAAAGGCTCCCCTGTCATACGTACCGCCGCCGATCACCCGACGCCTCTCGCCGCAAAATCCATCACGTAATTACAGTTTATCTAACACTGTAATTACTGTCCGTGTCTGCATAGAAGGAGCCCGGGCAAAGCATCTTTGAATCTGCAGCCGGGCTCCCCATAATAAGGACATGTACAGCAAAATAAGGACTTAGGCTCCTTTTACACTTAATCAGTTGGTATGCGTTAGTGTGCATTAGTATCCGTTGGTACACGTTAGTGCGTGTTGGTACGCGTTTTTTCCATAGCAGTGCATTGGGAAGAAGATTTCAGTTAAAACGTGTTAAGTGTGAACTGACCCATAGGAAAACGTGGGCATTACTTCATTTTCAGTTACTTTCAGTAAATCAGTTTTCTTTCAGATATAACTGAGAGCAACTGATTAAGTGTAAAAGGGGCCTAACGATAACATTCAATCAAGTACAGCAAAATAAAGAATTGTTTTGAAGGAAAGGAATTGCATGTTTGGTGGCTGTGTAGGCAGAAAATTGGTTAAAGAAGAACTTTACTGAATGTAATTTAACCTGTGACCGACCGCGTCACACCGATGGGCGTGGCTGCGACGGCAGCCCCAGGACCGCCTAACGCCGATTGGCATAAGGTCCTGGGGCTCTGTTTTGCAGGCTGTGAGCGCATCTCCTGCTCGGGGAGCGGAGCTCCGCCCCGCCTTCAGTCTCCGAGCGCTGCTCGGGAAACTGTTAGACGGCGAAATTACTGGTACAGCGCTGCAATCTGCAACAGTGCTGTACTGGGGACAGCCGTGAGACACGGCTGTCCTCTCCAGAGGCACAGGGGTGATCGGCTGATCACAGGGATTGGCTGGCGGGGAAGAGTGCAAGAAAGTTAACCACTTGCCGACCGCGCCCTCATAACGCGCGTCGGCAAAGTGGCAGCTGCAGGACCAGCGACGCACATCTGCGTCGCCGGCTGCAGGCTAATTAATCAGGAAACAGCCGCTCGCGCCTGCGGCTGCTTCCTGTCTATTCATGGCGGGGGGCTCCGTGAATAGCCTGCGGGCCGCCGATCGCGGAAATAATCTGCTTTGTCTACATTTGTACAACACTGCTAACAGCGGCGGCCCACTGCGTTGTACTAGATCAGCGATCCCCGGCCAATCAGCGGCTGGGGATCGCTGTCACATGACAGGCAGGAGCCTGTTAGAGGCTGCACAGGACAGATCCATTCCTGTGCAGCCTCCGATCTCCGGGGCAGGGAGGGAGGAGAGGGAGAGGGGGAATCCTGCGGTGGAGGGGGCTTTGAGGTGCCCCCCCCCCCCCCCGCCAGCCACACGCAGGCAGGAGCGATCAGACCCCCCCAGCACATCATCCCCCTAGTGGGGAAAAAAGGGGGGCGGTCTGGTCGCTCTGCCTGATATTTGATCTGTGCTGGGGGCTGTAGAGCCCACCCAGCACAGATCAGCGAAATCAGCGCTGGTCCTTAAGGGGGGGTAGAGGCTGAGTCCTGAAGTGGTTAAAAAAAACAAATTTTTTATAAAAAAAAAAAAAAATCATAAATAAACAAATAAACAAACTTCTGGGGGCGATCGGACCCCACCAACAGAGAGCTCTCAAGGTGGGGCAGAAAAGGGGGGGGGGGGGGAATCACTTGTGTGCTGTGTCGTGTGGCCCTGCAGCTTGGCCTTAAAGATGCAGTGGATAATTTAATTACAAATGCCCTGGTCTTTAGGGGGGTTTAAAGAGACTACGTAACAAAAATTGCATCCTGTTTTTTATCATCCTACAAGTTCCAAAAGCTATTCTAATGTGTTCTGGCTTACTGCAGCACTTTGTACTATCACAGTCTCTGTAATAAATCAACTTATCTCTCTCTTGTCAGACTTGTCAGCCTGTGTCTGGAAGGCTGCCAAGTTCTTCAGTGTTGTGGTTCTGCTATGAACTCCCCCTTCCAGGCCCCTCTATGCACACTGCCTGTGTGTTATTTAGATTAGAGCAGCTTCTCTCTTCTCTCTTATCTTTTTACAAGCTGGATAAATCGTCCTGTGAGCTGGCTGGGCTTTCACATAGTGAGGAATTACAGACAAGGGCAAAGCTGTTTGCAGGAAGAAAAGAGCGGCCTGAAACTTCAGTGCATGAGAGATGCAGGGGGAAAGAAACACACAAATGATCTCTTGAGATTCAAAAGGAAGGCTGTATACAGCCTGATTGTGTATGGATGTATTTTCTATGTGTGGACATACTGTACATCAACCTACTTCCTGTTTTGGTGGCCATTTTGTTTGTTTATAAACAAACTTTTTAAAACTGTTTTTAACCACTTTTAATGCGGCTGGGACCGGCGAAATTGTGACAGAGGGTAATAGGAGATGTCCCCTAATGCACTGGTATGTTTACTTTTGTGTGATTTTAACAATACAGATTCTCTTTAACACTGACGTCCTGAAGTGGTTAATGGCCTTTATCCAATTCCCATTTTTTTTCTCCATTTTCTCCTAGGAGATAATTTTTCAACTTCTGTTTGAAATAACTGTTCAGCACTCCACAATTGAAAGTACCAAAATGTAGGATAAAAAGTACTGTCAAAATCATATTTAGTATTTTTTGCTTACTTGCTGGCGGCTTAACCATTTACCAACATCCTATCGTATTAAAACGTCATGCTTACCGCTATTAACGGCAACATGACGTTTTAATACGTCGCGCATTCCCGCCGCTGCTACCGCCGTGTGCGCGCCGCTACCACCGCCATTACCGTCGGGATCCCGTGCTGGGTGATTGGGGAAGAAGACCGAACGGTCCTCTACCCAATCGCAGTGCCTGGAGTGAATGGACGTGACCGCGAACAGCGGCTACGTCCATTCACATAAACAGGAAATGTAACAGTTTAATAAAGTGCTAAAAAGATCACTTGTGGCCAAAAAGTATATTACACCTACAAAATACATACATTTTCAAGTATATACACATCATGAACAAAATTACACTTCCAACCCTCCCCCCCCCCCCAAAAAAAAAAAAAAAAACACTTGTAAAAAAAAAAATCAGCTTAAAAAAAATAAATAAATAGTTGCATTAGGGACTCAGCTTTTTTTATTCTATATTTTATGGGGGAAAATTAATTTTAATGTATTACATAGGGGCTTGTAATTATGGCCAGAACAAACAGAAAAATAACCACTTATATTTCAAAATAATATACTGTCGCCATACATTGTGATAGGGACATAATTTAAACGGTTTAATTATCGGGACCACTGGGCAAATAAAACGTGTTTGTTTTAGCCACAGGAGAATATTTAATTTTAAAACTATAATGGCTGAACACTGAGAAATAATGATTTTTTTTCTTTTTTTTTCTGTTTTTCTCATTAAAATGCATTTAGAATAAAAAAATTCTTAGCAAAATGTACTATCCACAGAAAGCCTAATTGGTGGCGAAAACAACGAGGTATAGATCATTTTCTTGTGATAAGTAGTAATAAAGTTATTAGGGAATAAAAGGGAGGAGCGCTGACAACTGAAAATTGCTCTGGTCTGTTAGGATAAAAACCCTTGGGGGTGAACTGGTTAAAGGGCATTTTATTACTAACGTCTGAAAATATCCCCTAGCAAAAAACTTAAGAGAAAAAGTGAATTAGCTTGGACCCAATGATTAAAATTATATTTTACAATATTAATGTATAAATTATTTAGTCAGCGTTTGCCCATTGCAAAACTTTTCCTCTCCATGATTTACATTCTTAGGGTGCGTACAGACATGCGACTATAGTCGTTTAAAACGATCGTTACCGACGGCATTGCCCGACGATCGTTCGTAAAAAGTGCACGAACGATCATTAAAACGACCGACCAACGAGATATGTCGTTGGTAAAGAACGATCCATTCTGCCAGATCTTTTCCAATGACCATCGTTCAAAAAGTAATGTCTGTACAACGATCGGTCGTTGATCGTTCGTTCTCAAAGCTTTGCACATGCTCAAACAGTTCTTTTTGACACTTGTGTTTGAAATCAGTTTATAAATCATGTTGCGCACGCAACGCTCGTTCCAAGATCGTTCGTACACGAACGATGTTCAAAGTAGCCTTTCTTCAAACGCTCATCGGCCGATACCTCCTTTAACATCGTTCGTCGTTCAGAACGAACGATCGTTATCGTATGTCTGTACGTACCCTTAGGCTGGTTTCACAATACAAATTGTCATTAGCATTGCAGTGCAGCGTGCCCACCGCACCGAATAGCACCACCAAAAACAGGTCTTTAGGGAACACTACGTTAGTACATAGTGTTTCCTGTCTGTCATCCATCCAAACAGAAAGTGACGCCCGCTTGTGGTCGCTTCCTGTTTCGGGTATGTGGGGGTGCACAGAAGCGTATTGTAAAAATACGCTTCCACGCATGCATGCCGCAACATTGCAAACCTGTTTAAAGAACCCTGCGTCTCCATAGACTAACATGACTTCCGTGCTATCAAAGATCACCGCAGGAGCCCAGCGGTAAAATAGATATGCGCTAGTGTTAAATTGGGTACTTTTGGTGCAGCATACCGCAACGTGGGAAGTATGAACTTCTCCATAGACTTTCATTAGGCTGCCGTAGCAGTGCAGCAATTTGCCGCAGCGCAGGTAGTGACCTCATCACTGCTTGTACGTTTTTTCTTCTTAATGATATTCCAAACAGTGGCAACTACTCCAAAGGGTAGAAGCAAGCCTAGGTATCTTATCCCTGTCACACCATCAATAAACTCGATGCCTCCAACACCATTTAACATCAGTATATAATGCCATTTTCTAAAATCTTTGCCCAATTGTTTTACAGACAAAACTTCAGGTAAGTAACATGAATATCGGCTTCACAGGTGTAAGGCAGGCTAAACTCCTTGTTGCCTGGAACAAGTAACCAATGTGTACATATATATCAGAATTGCCATCACCCTATCAGCACTACAGAAGTACGACTGACAAAACACCTTCTAGAGCACAAAAAAAGTATCCATCTTAAACGGCCTATTCTTTTCTTTGCATATATATCCTGACCTGGAGAAATGATAACCTTCAAAGGCTTTCTTTTAAATGATGTGGTACAGTGCATATTAATATTTGCTGAATGCTTCAGTATTGCTATTGTTACAATCACAACAATGTATATTCCATCATGCTTCAGAAAGAAACAATTGCAATATTTATTTGAAGGCTGAGAAGTTGGTAGGAATAACACTGGTCAATTGATTGCAAGAATCACACAAGGACAATAATAGAATGTTTTGGGTTTTTTTCATTCATGCAGCTATTGTGTACATTAAATACATTTCGCTGCATTTTGTTTGAGGACAAAAGTTTAGCAATTGTGTGTAACCTTTGTTACACCTTCCATTTCCAGGTGGCATTCATGCTTCTTGTGATTAATGTTTTGAATTTCATTAGAGCACTTTTTTGGTAACCCAGTCTCCATACTTATTGTTGTTCTTCAGTGTCATCTATTCCCTGCATCCCTTGATGAATATTTACTCAGCTGCAGGGCTTTCATTTCTGTTTACAATGAGCTCTAGCCCATATAAGCATCTCATGTTTACAGATACTTAAGAGTATCACTCATCTAAATTTACACATCTCCAGAATTAGCACATCATTACAGCACACAGCATGTAGCAGTCGGATACTGATATTGGCACTTTGGGGGAAAAGAGAATTAAATGACTGGTTCTGTATATCAGAGCATTGGTTTGTTGCAAATCCACACGTACTTCAGAATTAATAGCAATGTATTTTGCAAAAATTGTATTAAGCTGAAATTCTATACATTTTCTTTTTAGCTTCTGATAGATTAGGGGAAAGGTAAGAACTTGTCACATTTTTATTGTTGTCCGTGTAACCTCTGCTGCATGCTGTGTACATATGCCTGTGACCTTTTGCTTTTCTTATGTAACTAGTAGACCTAAGCCCGTTTAAAAATGGGCTCTAGGTCTGTCTCTCACCATCGCCAGCACCGCATGTCAGTGCGCATGCGCACACACCTGCCCACCGCCACACGCATGCTCCCGGTCGCCCGCGAACACGCCCAGCTAACTGGCCCCGTCCTCCTGTCCCAACGGCTGTCCGTGCTGCCCGCATGTGCAGTAGCAAAAAGCACGGACCCAAGGACGCAGGGACAGGAATATGCAGGGACAGTTAGGTTTTATTAGGTAGGATGCTGTTTTCCTAGTATTATATACTGTATGCTGTAGTTAAAAGTTATGTTTTACTGTACATTTGGTCTCCTTTGAAACTCCTGGTTTTTTTTTTTTTTGGTTTTTTTTTCTTGTGTGGAGAATGCCACCCAGTAAGTAATCCACTCCATTTCCCATTATTCACTGATCAGGAGCCATGGAATAACCATTTTTAAATTCCCGGCTAGTTTAAGGGACCCAATGGGAATCTCCATGGACCAGTGCGCTCAGTATGGAAAATTACATCAACCTCGCTGCAGGAGCAACACAACTAAATAAAAAAAGGAAACTAAGGGCTTGTTCACACTATGGGCTTGATTCACTAAACCGAGATAACTCATATCACGGCTGTCGTTGCACGCGTTTTCGCACGATCACAAATTTTCGCACAAAAAATCGCAATTGCAAGCAAAAATTCCCAATTGCGAAAATGCACGCAAAAACGGCCGTGATATGATTTATCACGGTTTAGTGAATCAAGCTCTATGAGTGTTTGCATATTTTTTTATGTGCTGGTGATTTTAGAAACTGCCTTAAAAGCGCTTGTGCACTGTTTCCCTATGAGAGTGTTCACATATGAGCAGTTCAATTGCGATCCGTTTTCAAAAGCACTGCCTGTACCATTTACTGAGCGCCTTGGCTCAATGGAAGGTATAGGGAAATCGCAAAGCACTTGAAAAAGTGCTTTGTATAGCATTTTCCTGAGAGCTTCTATGGATAAATACATTGTATTTATTAATTTCCAGGTGAAAGTGTTCACTTCTTGACTGATGTCAGGAAGTGAAAATACAAATTGCTCTGCAAGAGTGCTTAGAAAAGCGATTTTCTAAGCGCAAATCGAAGGGAAAAGCACTGACAAAACTCTCAAAAAATCGATCAGCGTGTGCGACAGTGCTGGCGATTTATAGTGTGAACATAGCCTAAAACAGAGTAACAAAAACTCCGGAGGGGAAGTCTTTATTTCTTCAGCAGCCATCTTACTACTTACATCACCTTGCTTGTACCCTCCCTGCACATACTATTGTCACCCTGCTTGTCCCCTATCTGCTATTACTATTGCCCCCCCCCCCACACACACACACTATTGTCCCCAATCTGCACAAACACTTATAAATTAACCCCCACAACAGCACTAACTTGGCAACTCGAGTTTCCAGCCTGAAGCCCAGCGAGGGAAGTGAGCTGGCAAGGGAACAATAATTCCAGTAAAGCAGGAATATCACTGGTGTTTCAATGAAGTATGCCATTTCGTTGGAACACCAATAGCATTAAGATGAGAATATTTGTGTTATGTTTGTGTTATTTAGCATTATGTGATGTGGTTGACATGAGAAGAGACCAAGCAGCAGCTGCAGCAGCCAGAAGAATATATATTACATATTGTATTACAATAAATGTAACCAATAAATGTAACTACGGTAATAAACTAATGTCATTTGCACACATTTTATTTCCCAGCTCTACAAATCCTCCAATCAGGAGGTGGAGCAGATGGAGACCACAATATGGCTGCTGCACAAAGAAGGACCTGCACTCCAGTCTTTTACTCTGTAAGTATCCTGTTTTGTTTTGCCTAAATGCTGCCCTACATGTTTCTGCCATTTTTGCTGCTGCAGTGAGTTTGATGCCTTTTTTTACAGCGAGCTGCGCTGGTCTAAGGAGGATTCCTGCTGGGTCCCCTAAACTAGACTAACGTCAAATTCCCATTGTTCCAGTAGTCTGGACTAACTGGAATTCCTGGCGGAAAGTTTTTAAAAAGTCATGGTGATAACGTTGCTCCATTGGGGTTTGTTAAATTATATATAGTGGCTTGCAAAAGTATTCGGCCCCCTTGAAGTTTTCCACATTTTGTCACATTACTGCCACAAACATGAATCAATTTTATTGGAATTCCACATGAAAGACCAATACAAAGTGGTGTACACGTGAGAAGTGGAACGAAAATCATACATGATTCCAAACATTTTTTACAAATCAATAACTGCAAAGTGGAGTGTGCGTAATTATTCAACCCTCTTTAGTCTGAGTGCAGTCAGTTGCCCATAGACACTGCCTGATGAGTGCTAATGACTAAATAAAGTGCACATGTGTGTAATCTAATGTCACTACAAATACAGTTGCTCTGTGACAGCTTCAGAGGTTGTCTAAGAGAATATTGGGAACAACAACACCATGAAGTCCAAAGAACACACCAGACAAGTCAGGGATAAAGTTATTGAGAAATTTAAAGCAGGCTTAGGCTACAAAAAGATTTCCAAAGCCTTGAACATCCCATGGAGCACTGTTCAATCGATCATTCAGAAATGGAAGGAGTATGGCACAACTGTAAACCTACCAAGACAAGGCCGTCCACCTAAACTCACAGGCCGAACAAGGAGAGCGCTGAAATGCAGTCAAGAGGCCCACGGTGACTCTGGACAAGCTGCAAAGATCTACAGCTCAGGTGGGGGAATCAGTCCATAGGACAACTATTAGTCATGCACTGCACAAAGTTGGCCTTTATGGAAGAGTGGCAAGAAGTTAACAGAAAAGCATAAGTCGTCCCATTTGCAGTTTGCCACAAGTCCCCTCATCCCACAAGTCCCACAAGGCATGTGGGGGACACAGCAAACATGTGGAAGAAGGTGCTCTGGTCAGATGAGACCAAAATGGAACTTTTTGGCCAAAATGCAAAGCGCTATGTGTGGCGGAAAACTAACACTGCACATCACTCTGAACACACCATCCCCACTGTCAAATATGGGGGTGTCAGCATCATGCTTGGGGGGGGGGGGGTGCTTCTCTTCAGCAGGGACAGGGAAGCTGGTCAGAGTTGATGGGAAGATGGATGGAGCCAAATACAGGGCAATCTTGGAAGAAAACCTCTTGGAGTATGCAAAATACTTGAGACTGGGGCGGAGGTTCACCTTCCAGCAGGACAATGACCCTAAACATAAAGCCAGGGCAACAATGGAATGGTTTAAAACAAAACATATCCATGTGTTAGAATGGCCCAGTCAAAGTCCAGATCTAAATCCAATCAAGAATCGGTGGCAAGATCTGAAAACTACTGTTCACAAATGCTGTCCATCTAATCTGACTGAGCTGGAGCTGTTTTGCAAAGAAGAATTGGCAAGGATTTCAGTCTCTAGATGTGCAAAGCTGGTAGAGACATACCCTAAAAGACTGGCAGCTGTAATTGCAGCAAAAGGTGATTCTACAAAGTATTGACTCAGGGGGCTGAATAATTACGCACACTCCACATTGAAGTTATTGATTTGTAAAAAAATGTGTGGAATCATGTATGATTTTCGTTCCACTTCTCATGTGTACACCACTTTCTGTTGGTCTTTCATGTGGAATTCCAATAAAATTGATTCATGTTTGTGGCAGTAATGTGACAAAATGTGGAAAACTTTAAGGGGGCCGAATACTTTTGCAAGCCACTATATATATATATATATATATATATATATATATATATATACACATATATATACCATTTTTTTCTCCTCTGATATACTGTACATATCTTTAACTTGTCTTTCTGCTTTTTCGATTACTTCTCAGCTGGCAGAAGCAGCTGCTCTCTTCACGGCTCCCCTCCTTCCTGTGTAAACAGTGTTATCTCAGAGAAGCAAATGCACAGACAGAGGCAGAAATTAAAGGCCCGGCACACCTGCAATTACAGTCATTTTAAACAGATGATCTTTTAAAAATGCTGCCCAATGACATTTCTTGGCTGTTATGTATCTGCACAAGAAGGTAATGAGCATGCTCGATCAGTAGTTGTACTTAACCTGTATACTGCGAGTATGTACAATCTGTTGCTGTAGTACTACACTTGAGTGACCCAAGGGGTATTAAACATTACACACAACTTTGCTTCTGTCATCCTCACTTCCTTTGTCAGAGTGTTATGGACCAACATCAGTATTTCTGGATGAAGGTCAGAACATCAATTATTTGTGCGCTTGTTCCAACACTTGTGGAAAAAAGCAAGTCTAAAGCCCCATACACACGCTCGACAGCGGTCTAAAAAAAATTGTTTGCTATTGTTCAAACAACTGATAAGACTAATAAGACTGATAAGACGTCAATCTAACTGTTGGATTGACGTCTTATCAGTCTTATCAATTGTTTGAACAATAGCAAACAACTCTTTTTTGGTTGTTTCAACTTGTTTCACAACAAAAGTTGTTTGATAGTTGTGCTGCATAAAAGACCACTGTTGAGCATATGTATGGGGTTTAAGGATTCAAACCATCGGGAACAGTGTAAGGCTACTGCAGATGCACTATTCTGGTACACACACCTCCTCCATCGTGCGCAATTCGCTAGGAGCATTTTGCGAAAGAGCAGTTAAATTTTTTTTAAAGTTGCACATGCGCAGAATGCACTCAGCCATGGGAGCCTGATCAAGGGGTGTACATGTCCGGGACCACATATGCAAAAGTAGTTGAAAGTGAGCTGAGTCACAGTTTACACTTTATGGGGCTGACAGGGGTATAGTGGATGGGACTGGGGGTCTGGAAGGAGCGTCACATAAGTAAAGATCCTTTTCTACCAATCAAGAAAATAATTTTGCACCAATAAAAAAGCTGGTTGCATCTCACAACAACTGTGTTTTTCCTTTAGCAAATGGGGTAACCTTTGCATGACACTATTTTTACAGCTGAATCATAAGAATAATCATTAATATTGATGGTAATTGCAAATGAATCAGGTTGAAGGACTTTATGAGGTCCATAGCATTACATGTGTTTCCTTCAATAAAATGTCAGTGTGAGGGCATATGTGCTTGCTAACTAAGATGGCGCACTTACTGTAAGCTCCCGCTTTGAGATTATTCCCCCTAACAGCTGAGGTTATAGCAGAGATCCCTAGGAGATGTGGTAGCAAAGGCATCCGCTCCCTCCATGTGCCCACAGCAACATAAAAAATTTGCAAAAGGAGAAGCCCAGCCGGAGAGTATGGAGAAGCTTCTCCGAGACAACTCGGCCCAGCAAGATGGCGACCAAGCAAGATGGTGATGTTGGAGTGTAAAGCTAGCCACTAACAATTTAATTTCTAGCAAAAAATCATTCGAGCGATCAGAAATTCTGATCGGATTGGTTGAAAATAACCTTAGTTGATGGGCACAATCAATTATGAACGATTATAAAAATAGTCGTCCGGTTGGATTTTTGTCAAACCAAAATTTGGATTTTCTTGATTGGTTGTGATAGATAGGAAGCAAAGATTGGTTCGTTGATGGTGTAGTGAACGATTTTTCTTCTGATCAGAATTTCTGATCGATCGAACGATTTTTCGCTAGAAATTGGATTGTTAGTGGCCACCATAAAGCTCACCACTAACAATGTAATTTATAGCAAAAAAATTATTTGAGCGATCAAAAATTCTGATCGGATTGGTTGAAAATAACCTTAGTTGATGGGCACAATCAATTATGAACGATTATGAAAATAGTCGTCCGATTGGATTTTTGTCAAACCAAAATTTGAATTTTTTAAATGGATGTGATAGATAGGAAGCAAAGATTGGTTCATTGATGGTGTAGTGAATGATTTTTCTTCTGATCAGAATTTCTGATCGCTCGAACGATTTTTCGCTAGAAATTGGACCATTAGTGGCCACCTTCAGATCCGGGCAGTTATCAAAGCTCTGCCTTCCAGAAAGGCCTGGACCCTGACTGGTTCTTGTACGGTTATTATAAAAAATATAAGGACCTCTTAGTACCATACATGCCGAGAATGTTTAATGCTTTTATGAGGGGGGAAGCAATCCCACCAAGCATGAAGTCATCTAACATTTTAATGATTCATGAGGAAGAGGACTCACAGGATGTTTATAATTATAGGCGGATATTGCTGAAAGATTCTGATCTGAAAATATATACTAAAGTCCTAGCAAATCGTTTGAACCATATACTGCTCAGGTGGGCTTCATTATAAAGCAATGGCATCAGGCTATTAATGTCAGCGATTGGGTGAATGCATCAGGAAGGCCTTTTCTGCATCTTAGTCTGGAGGCAGAGAAGGCAATTGACAGGGTCTCATGGCCATATTTATTTCAGATTTGGCTTCTCGAGCCTTATTCTCTCAGCAATCGGGTGCTTATACTGCAACTTACAAGCTCAAGTTTACATTCCCTTAATACACGCACAATTATTTAAGTTGTGGAATGGAATTCGGCAGGGATGCCCTCTGTCATCCCTGCTGTTTGTCCTTTGCATAGAACCGTTGGCTATAGCCATTCGGAACTCGGTGGACATCAGTAGTAAGCGTAGGCAAGAGGGAATATAAGCTTCCCAATTTGCAGAAGACGTGCTCCTGACAATGTCGTCCCCCTCTATTTCACTTCCTATTCCATTTAATTTGATCTCTAACTTTAATTGTTTTTTACATTTAAGATCAGCCCAGATAAAACTGAGGCAGTCCCTTTTAATATCCCCTCAGGTGAATTACCGGCCTTGCAATGTAGCTTTCATTTGAAAAGGAAAGACAGAAAGTATAAAGTAGTTGGGAGTTCACTTCAACCTCTTACAACAAGCTATATGACCCCAACTTTGTACCCCTTTTCAGGCAGATTATAAAAGGACCTAGATAGGTGGAGTAGCTATCAGATCTAATGGATTTGGAAGATTATACCTAACTAAAATGAACGTATTACCTAGGTTTCTATATCTACAGGTATGTCAGACCCTGACCATCCCTATACCATATATGGCACTCCATAAGCTCCAGAAGGATGTGCTGCCATTCATCTGGTAAAGAGGTTGACCCAGAGTTTCCCAATTAAATCATGGAATCTGATAGATCTAGGCAGGGCTGCATTTGTACTTTCCAGTGCCCTAGGCCTGCTGTAACCAACCGCCCCCATTAACATTTATTTGTTACAGCTGATACAAATCCTGCAATAAATCTGCGGTGTGTCTACTTCCTGCTATCATGGAAGCACACATCATGTGCTTTCAAATGAGCTTAGATGGTGTGGTAGTCAGGTGACACAGTGTAGAGATCAAATTACAACTTGTGATTAGAAACAGATGAGGAGGAATTAGCTCTCTAAATACATACAGGGTACATTTATCTATGTTTCCCTTCTGTCCTGTGCAAGAGTTCAGCTCCACTTTAAAACATCTGAATGACATTTATTTATATTTGCTGAAAAATCTATGCATCTCTTTTGAATGCTGAATGTACATATGGTCTTGTGCTCCAACATATAGACAGTATACAGGAACAACGTCTGAAGAAGGCTTATTAGCAGAAAGCTTACTCTTTTTCTTTTAAGCCAATAAATGGTATCATACTGATTCAAAACAATCTGTGGTACTTATCCGTTAGCCGGGCGCATCCGGCAGGTAGCGCTAATTACTAATTAGTCTCCAGGCCGACATGGATAGTAGGGAAAGCTGTAACTCTGGTGGAGTTTTGTCGCCACCTAGAGGATGCGCCTGGCTAACGGATAAGTACCCAATCTGCTTTCACTGATGGCTAAGATGATACAATGCTCTACTGCTACAGGAAAGTAGAAGGATGCCAAACCACACACACTAGCGTAGAGGTAGTAACAGCTTAGGTGACAGTTTAGCAATGAAAGGGAAGCAAACAACATTTTTATTCCTGCAGTTCTCATGGATGGTAGGAGCTGAAGGACAGAAAATCAGGAAAGAGTTAACTGAAGCAGAGAAGAGATCACTGCTACTAGGGAAAAAAAAAAGAGAAACAGTCATAAATTAGGGTGAGATAAGAAAGTAATTAACAACTGTTGGGGTCAGTGTCACAGCTGTAAAAGAGGTGAAGAAACCAGCAGAGCTCACTGATGTTTGTGAATGCCTGCATTAAAACTCAGCAAAACTTAGTTCTATTTGCTTTGTAATATAAATCCCTGGTATTTCTCACGTCAAAGTGTATGTCCATCATACAGAGGAATGGATCATCAGGTGACAGCAGATGCTGATTGTCATAACACACCAGGGAGTGAGAGAGATAGAGAAGCAGGGATTGGGGAACTCTGGAATTCATCTATTAGTACAGAGCAGGGCACTGGCTGGCTGCGCTGCCGGACCAGAATAGATGATTTACTTTGACATATGACCTCTTCTCTCTAAGTCCTGCCACCCTTCTTATCTTATCTGATTTTATCTCCCTAGCCCATGGCCTTTGTGGCCTTCCCAGAAATCTGGCCCTAGATCTAGAGGAGGTCCCTCAGTTCACATTATATTATTGCCGCTCATTTGCAACAACTTGCTGAATGGCTGGCTTACCCCTTTAGTGCCAAGACGGCAGAGCTGGAAGTGGAATCAATCTCCCCATTCTCTATTGGGACCCTACCTGGTCTATCGGCTGGACTCATGACATAATTTAAAAATGTTTGAGCTCGATTAAATTTACTTGGAACCTCGCTATGAGTACAATCTTTCCCAGCGCTCCTCTCAGCTTATACGTCTAAAGGGGAATCTGCAGAACCAGAGGACACCCCAGCACATCAGGCCCAATTCCCTCACAGATCTCTATGATTTATCTCTGACTAAAATATTAACCTTCACACAATGATCAAAACACCATCTATGTTTGTGGAATCCTGCTGGAAATTGAAATAAATGAAGCTTCTTCAGCTCAAAATTGGAAAAGATCCAGCACCATTATCAGCTCAAAAGTGAAATCAGGGATGTAACTAGACATGAGCAATCCCTGCAACTGCAGGGGGGTCCAAAGCTGTAAGGGGGCCCCATCTACTACTTTACTCCCTCTGATATATGGGTCCATCCTTCAGATCAGGTGTTTTTGTGGCTACACTTGTTATAGGTGTAAAAATCATGATGGCCACACTTGTTTTATGACCCTTGCAAGATGGACCCCCGGCTGTGAGGGTCACAAGGATCGAGGACTGAAAGGGTATAAATGTTAGGGGGGCCATCAAAGTTTTGCTGGGGGGGGGCAATGATGTATAGTTACGCCCCTGAGTGAAATTAAAACTTTTTCAGGCAACAGTGATGCACAATGGAGGACAGTTGGTCAGCAGCACTGATACCAGTCTTAGCACCAAGAAAGACAGGGAGCATCTATTCCATCATATAGTGACATATGGGAGGCATCTTTCTGCAACATGATGAAGGCACAAAAAACAATACATTCTGCAACATGACAAAGGCACCAAGACACAACACATTATGCAACATGAAAAAGGAACCAAGACACAACACATTCTGCTACATGACAAAGGCACCACAACACAACACATTCTGCAACATAACAAAGGAACCAAAACACAACACATTCTGCAACATGACAAGGGCACCAAAACACAACACATTCTGCAGCATGACAAAGGAACCAAGACACAACACATTCTGCAACATCACAAGGGCACCAAAAAACCCCAACATATTCTGCTAGGGCAGTTTCTAGGCTAAACTGCACCCAGGTCAAGGGTGTTAAAATTGTGCAACATCCCCCCCCCTAACCTGTCTACAGGTTAGATAAGTAGGTGCCCACAGTATAGGTTAGATAGGTAGGTGCCCCCAGTATAGGTTAGATAGGTAGCTGCACCCCCCAGTATAGGTTAGATAGGTAGCTGCCCCCCAGTATAGGTTAGATTTGGTAGCTGCCCCCCAGTATAGGCTAGATAGGTATCTGCCCCCCAGTATAGGTTAGATTAGGTAGGTGCTCCCCAGTATAGGTTAGATAGGTAGCAGTCCCCAAGAATAGGTTAGATTAGGTAGGTCCCCCAGTATAGGTTAGATTGGTAGCTGCCCCCAGTATAGGTGAGGTAAGTAGGTAGGTGCCCCCCTCCATTATGGAGTCAGCCACGGGGGAGGGCAGCCCGACCTCTCCCTCCCTTCCTCTCCCTGGGCCACCCCCCGTGTTCCCCCATCAGATGCAGAGTGATTGCAGCAGGAAGCGCTGTATACAACTCACCTCCCTGCATTCCAATCACCACTCACTTGCCGCCGGTCTCCTGCTTTGCACAGACGCTGATACACACACTGCTTCCTGTTTAGCAGGAAGCAGCGTGTGTATACCGGCTATGCAGAGCAGGAGTCCAGCGGCAAGTGAGCAGCAATTGGAACGAAGGGAGGTGAGTGGTATACAGCGCTTCCTACTGCAATCACTCTGCATCCTAGGTGGGAACACGGAGGGCAGCCCAGGGAGAGGAAGGGAGGGAGAGGTCGGGCTGCCTTCCCTGTGGCTGCAGCTCCCCCCTCCATTACAGCTCCCCCCCCCCTCCCTCAGTGCTCAGGGCGGCGCACGGCCCTAAAAATGGGCCTGCATTCTGCAACATGACAAAGGAACCAAGACGCAACACATTCTGCAACATGACAAAGGAACCAAAACACAACACATTCTGCAACATTACAAAGGCTCCAAATCACAACATGGTAACTGGTCTCCATTGAAAATAAGAGAATAACATTTTGTAAGGGCTCTTTCACATTAGGGCAGATTTTCTGCGTTTCAACGCAAAAGGTAAAGTTTGCGTTACCCAAGGTGAAATGAAAGTCCATAGACTTTCATTTTAGCTTTCACATGTAACGCAGCCTTTTTGTGCGTTGCGTTACACTGCACCCAGGCGCAGTTTTTCGGCCGACGCTAGCTTTATGCGTTACAATGTTAGTCAATGTAAAACGTGCACTATGCGCGTTTTTAATCTGTTAACGCAGGCAATCAGTCCCAGAATGCAACAGAGGAACAATGTAGAAAGTTGAAAACTAAAAGAAAAAAAAATTACCTGCGTTTTTCTATGTGCTGTAACGCATTAAAAACGGATTAAAATCGCACACTCACTGCAGTGCAACGCATATCAAAACGCATTAAAATGCATACAACAAAACGTATGCTTTGAGCGTTCTCCAACGCAAGCTCTGATGTGAAAGAGCCCTAACAGATGGCATTTATGTAAATATTGAAGCTGGTTTGCTAACTAAAAATACACATTGGTGAAGTTTTGTTAGAAGTAAAATGTTATTTGTTTGAAACGTACTTCTTTTTTTATGTCTATATAATGAACAGTTCTATGCTAGATTGCTTTTCTCAGAGCTGCAGTCCTGACTGCTCTGGGTCTTCTTCCTGGAGTGGAGTTACCCTACAATATATACAGATCCTAGGTAAACATAAAAAACAAGCAGGAAACGGACTGATATAAGTTAGATTTATAGCGTTATGGCCCGCAACCCATATACTAATTTAATACTGAGGCCCGTGTGTGTTTGTGTAAAAGTGTGTGTGCGTGCATGCCCATGCATATGTGTGTGTGCAATAGTGAGTGAGTATGTGTGTGTGTTCACTTATAAGTGTTATGTCCCTTCACCGATCCAAAAGATTAATCTTTTAACATCCAGCCTGCGTTAAAGCTTTGATAAGGATTATGCTGCCACCTTGTGCCTTCATTAAAAAATTGCATCTTTAGTATAGCTAATGTAGGTGAAATAACTAAAGAGCAGCAAAACAGTATGACATCTCCAGAGCTCCATCATAAGACTACCTTTTTAAAGCCTCTTGGTGAGATAAATACAGTTTTGAGAAGACATCTAACTGGACTCATCTTCTTGGGGTAGCCTGAGGATCTTATTTAAACCAAACAATTCACACCTGCTGAGTTGAAAATAGTGGGGATCCTTAATGTGCCCATGTGCCAGTGACTCATGCTCTAGTTCAGACTTAGATGATAGAAGTAGAGAGTAGTGATCTGTACGGAACAACAGTTCTGACCATGAGCAGCCAAGCCCCCAGCAAGACTACATTCAGCCTCTGCCAGGGCACAGCTTAAAGAGAACCCGAGGTGGGTTTGAAGAATATTATCTGCATACAGAGGCTGGATCTGCCTATACAGCCCAGCCTCTGTTGCTATCCCAAACCCCCCTAAGGTCCCCCTGCACTCTGCAATCCCTCATAAATCACAGCCACGCTGCTGACAAACAGCTTGTCAGAGCTGGCTGTGTTTATCTGTATAGTGTCAGTCTGCTGCTCTCCCTGCCTCCTGCAGAACTCCAGTCCCCGCCTGCATCCCTTCCCTCCCTGCTGATTGGAGGGAAGGGACGGGGGCACTGACCGGAGCTATGCAGGAGGCGGGGGAGCAGCTGAGACTGACACTACAGATGTAAACACAGCCTCACAGCACGGCTGTGATTTATGAGGGATTGCAGAGTGCAGGGGGACCTTAGTGGGGTTTGGGATAGCAACAGAGGCTGGGCTGTATAGGCAGATCCAGCCTCTGTATGCAGATAACATTCTTTAAACACACCTCGGGTTCTCTTTAAGGCTCCCATTAAAAAGAACACAAATTATGAGAAGAAAGGGCAGCAAAATATGAGATTAACAAATTATAATAGCTTTAACTAAAGTAAAACACATGCTAGTAGGTGAAACAATAACCTGCTTAAACACAGCCATGGTGTATGTTTAGCATTTTATACAGCCAGCTAGTGAATGCATATAGAAATGATTAAGTGCTTAACGCAGTATGCGAGGCATTAGGCGACAGTGCTTCTTGTACTCTCTGGGGAAAAAAAACACACCATAAATCTCTGAAAGTGGAAAGTGGGAAGACAAAGTGAGCAATGGGCAGTAGAAAATTAAATTAGAGTAATAGAGAGTATAATGCATAAGAATGGAATGGCTACCTCTGTGGCTTATCAATAGAAGTGCAGAGAACAAGGAATGGGAGCATGTAGTAGATCCACTGTATATCCACTTCTAATATCTGAGCTTCAGGGGTTTAAGAACACATTGCTCGGTAAGGTTTATATTATCCTTGGTAGAAAACAAAAAAGCACCTCACTGATGAAGAAAAAAAAAACAAAAAAAAACGAGCATATAATGTATTTCTTGAACATAAAGAGAAATAAATAATTTCCCAAATTTTCCATAATTTACATTTATTGTTCAGATTAAAATGTAGGCTAATGCCAAGTGCCCTATTAAAGCGCTCACTGGCCCTGAATCTTTAATAAGGTCCCAGCTAGCTATTAAATATATTTTGAGTTGAATCTATTAACAAAACCTTGCCTAACAAGCTTCTCTTCTATTTTTTCTTTTTTCGCCCTAAAAAAGATTTATTTTCAATATTTTTACATTAATGATAACATTGTTGCAGTAGTAAATATGTTTACTACTTTAAAAGCTCACGGAACTGTTCAAGCTGAAAAGAGCCTTTAGGATTACAAGGTTTGGGACACTTGTATTGATCTGGATTATAGTGGAGTTCAGTCATTATAAAAAAAAAAAAAACCGGCATTGCCATGCCTAAATAACTCACCAGAGGGCCTAATCCTTCTGCAGGACATAGCGGTCCCAGTTCGAGAACTACTATGTGCATCCAGACCTAGGCAGGAGGCAGTGCCACAGTTGAGGGATCATCATCTGCACACTGAGGCTGTCTGTAACAACAATCATGAGTGATGCATAGTGATAAGACCACCTGCAACATCACCTAAAGCCTAATACACACGTTCAACAGCGGTCTATTGAGCAGCACAATTATCAAACAACTTTTGTTGTGAAACAAGTTGAACAACCCAAAAAAAGTTGCTTGCTATTGTTCACACAACTGATAAGACTGATAAGCCGTCAATGCAAGTATTGGATTGATGGCTTATCAGTCTTATCAGTTCTTTGAACAATAGCAAGCAACTTTTTTTGGGGTTCTTCAACTTGTTTCACAACAAAAGTTGTTTGATAATTGTGCTGCTCAATAGACCGCTGTTGAACGTGTGTATGGGGCTTAACAGAGGCAGTGTACTCTGGCTGGCCATGCAGGAGGAGTGCTGATAAAGATGAGGTGGCCCACAGGTCATGTATGATCTGGACTGTCAGTATGGTGATTTTTTTTACTTTTTATTTAGACACCACCTGGACACCAATGATTTGGGGGGAAACTATATTTTCAGGTGCACGCTGTCTAATTGTGTTTTCTGTAAAATTGACCATGTGGGGATATGGACTGCAGAGAATTCCACTAGCTGATGAGAAATCCTATTCTGAGAAGAGAACACAGGAAGCCAGAAGCGGTTTAGCTTCCAGAATGTGACGGCTGCAGCTTGCACAGTTCCTAAAAACTGCAACTGCGCTGAATACTACCGCGGGAATGCAATCAAGGAAGCATTCAGCTAGCTGACCGGTGACTGGCTGAGTCGGCTAGCTTTCCAAGGGGTACAGCAGCTAAAGGGAGCAGCTCGGAATGATGGGAAGGGAGCAGAACGACGGCAGGGGCTTGAAGAATTGCAAGAATAATTAGTGGTATATGTAGTGAAAATGGACTTTGGGCATCAGACATGAGTGTGTTGGATAAGCAGAAATGCAGTGCATAAGAAGAGGTGCAAAAAAGGAAAAACAGTGCCTCTGTCAAACACTGAAATTGTACCCAGGGTGGAGGCAGGGGAACCTTCCACTAATTTTAAGGTGTAGTCTAAAGTTGAATTGGGTTTGTGCAAGTTAAAGTGAAGCATAGCCTGTAATGAAGGCAATAGGCAGTGGCGTTGCTAGGGTACTAGGGTGCTAGAGACACGTGGTGCTCAATATCTACACCACCCCATCAAACATGTATTTAAGGGGGGTTAGGGGGGTGGCCCACTAGTTGTACTCCACCATGCAACATCCCCCATGGTCTAGTGATATACGTGTTGCCCTGCAGAGTAGGCCGCAGCAGTGTGGCTTGTGATTGAATCTCACCTGATCCCCATGCTACCATGCAACATGGCAGCCAGCCACTCTCTGCTTGCGTGATCTTTGCATGTCACATGTAATTATGCGACATGAAGGAAACATGAAGTAGAAAGAGCAATCAGATGCAGAGGAGCATGGACACATCAGGATAGAGTCACATGCAAGCTGCACCGCTGTGCTTTGCTCTGCAGTGGGAAACAGGAGGGGGTCTCATAGAGATAGAGGGAGTAATGAATTTGACCCCCCATGTCCCAAGACTAACCAAAGCTAATGGACCCTCAATCAGTTCTGCACAGGGGGTCAAATTCATTACTCCCTCCATGGTGCATGGTGGGTATGTGTGGAGAGGCTGGGTGAGTGTGCAAGGTGGGTTAAGTCAAGTGAAGCTTGATAGGGGTATTCAATGTGGTACTAGGTGGGTGGAATAGGCAGGTGCTGCTTGCCTGAGACTTCTTGGAAAAGGTGTGGCTGCATAAGGGTGCTGGGGGTGCAGGTGTGGCCAGCTGAGGAGGTAGGGTGGAGTGTGGAAATTGGGGCTGGCTGAGAGAATTGGTTGGGGTGCTGGATGGGGTGAAGCTACCTGAGGAGACGCTAGCTGAAAGATACTGGATGGGTAGAGTAAAGTAAGGGGCCTGGGAAGTCAGAAAAAAAGGAGAATGCAGACCAGTGAAGGCGGAGCTTTCTTATTTGTACCAGGTGAGGTAAAGCCTGCAGCATAGGTTCTGGCTTCTTAGAAACATGCAGCACAGGAAGCAACCACATAACTGGAGCAGAAGACACAGTCTCTTCCCCAGCTTTGGCACCACACCAGCAGACAGCCTCCCTGCCATTCTACCACCATCAGCCAGCTTCTCATGTCTTCCTCTCCTCCTCAGTCCAGACCAAGAAGAGTTGCCCACTTTCTCTTCCTAATGTCTTCATGTTGCTCTGCAGTCACAAGCCAGGAGTGGCTCACACAGGAAGAGCAGGAGGGGAAGAAGGAGGCAGGTCAGTGCAGTGTAGGGTCAGAGTGAAACAGCCTGTATACATGTAGGTTCACATGTTAGGCCAACAGCCATAGCTCCACCCCTCCACCTGTGGGCCTGTAGCACCACCCCTTTGGTTATGCGTTGCTCTGCCCCTTTGCAACAGCTGGCAGTGAACAAAAACCTCTGTTCTGGGTGCCCTTCTTCAGCAACACCAGGGCCCATGTGCAATTAACTTTTTCTCCGGAGTTTTCTCCTGTGTGATATTTTTATACCTTGTCGTAAAAAGCCTTTTAAGCCACCAGCAAGCAAAAAAAATACTCAAAATAAAGTTGGTAGTACTTTTTCACCAACTTTTGGGTACTTTTTCACATGTAAAATGCTGAAAAGTTAGTTTAAAGAGAAGACGAAAATGATCCCCTAGGAGATAACTCAAGTGCAAAAGTACATTGCATATGGCCCCAGGTGCAGCCCGTACACCGCTCTCCCCCTCGTGACACCACTGGCAACAAGTCAGCATATACATGTCCCCTAATTAACAATTAAGCAGCTTGATGGCTTTCCCCCTTTAGTTACAGCCCCCATGACAGACCTTTTGCTGTCATCTCTTGGAGAGGAAAGAGGAATATACATGAGCAATGCCAGGGATGCTGCAGGACAGTGCTCCTGGTTCTTGGCACGTGCCATACCTACATCGCTTTAGATATGCAACTGATAGCAAATAGAAAAAAAGATTTTAGCTACTTTATAGAGTAAAAGAGAAAGAGCTCTTAGCAGGCCAGCTATAAGTAAATAAAAAAAAAACAGAAAGTCAAGCTGTTTACTGAAATCATCTGCAGTATTTACTGGATATAACTCTCTAGCAGAGCCAGGATAAGGTCCTCCAGCACCCAAGGCTGAGACAACAAAGTGCGCCCCTCCATCCCTCCCACCTCATCCGTCACACACTTATTGCTATTAGACTAAGAGGCGTCCCAGGGCCCCCCAACTCCTCCAACACCTTAAAGGGTACATCCAAGGTCATTTAAAAAATAAGAATCCACTTACCTGGTGCTTCCTTCGGCCCCTGGCGGCAGTCCTATGCCCTCACCACACCAGACATCACCAGGTCGGCTTCTTCTGCACTCCACCGTGCAGCTCACGTGGTCGCGCTGATGTCATCAGGACTGTACTGCGCAGGCGCAGAACTACTGCGCCTGTGCAGTACAGTCCTGATGACGTCAGTGCAACCACATGAGCCGCACAGTGGAGCGCAGAAGAAGCCGGCCTGGCAAGGGCACAGGACGGCTGCCAGGGGCTGGAGGAAACCCCAGGTAAGTGGATTTTTATTTTTTAATTACCTTGGATGTATCCTTTAATCTAGTTATCTGGCTTGCAGTCACTGCCATGTATCCCCCCATTTATTATTTTTCTCTGCTTCAAACACAATAGGGGATGACAGCTGAGTGAGTTGTGCACCCCCTCCTACACTGCGCCCTGAGGCTGGAGCCTCTCTCACCTCTGCCTCGGCTCGGCCCTGCTCTCTAGTCTCACTGTTCTCCTCTGGTTAAAACTTTGTAGTTATATATACAATACCTCACAAAAGTGAGTACACCTTTTGCATTTTTATGGGACAAAAATGAAGATATGACACTTTGATATCATGTAACGTAATCAGTGTACAACTGACAACAGTGTAAATTTGCGGTCCCATCAAAATAACATACAGCCATTAATGTCTAATGTGCTCGCAACAAAAGTGAGTACAATCCTAAGTGATGAATGTCAAAACTCTGCCCATTTAGACATTTTCCTTTCCCAGAGTCATGTTACTCGTTAATGTTACAGGGTCTCAGGTGTGAATGGGGAGCAGACATGCTGCATTTGGTGAAGCCAGTTGCGTGTGGTCCAGTATTAGCCATAGAGAGAATCCACAGACATAACAACAAAAGTTGCTTTAAGTCATACCTTTAATGATTAACTGAACAAGATTTCTCTGCAAGTTTTCAAAACTTTGAGTTTCGTTTCCAAAGCTTGCAGAGAAATCTTGTACAGTTAATCATTAAAGGTATGACCTACAGTAAAATAACTTCTGTTGTTATATGTCTTCTGATCAGGGGTGCTCGGATACCCCTTTTCAAAATCCGAATTGATCCGCATCCGGATACCCAGATATCCGGATCGGATATCCGAAACCGATCGTTCAGATATCCGCGTTCATGCGGATATCAGAACGCATTATCTGGGCTTTCCGGGTGGATTCGGATATCGGGATAGAAAAACTGGAAGTGCCCTTTACATTGCTTTAAAAACGTTTTTTAGGGTAAATGAGGCATGTAGCAGCATTATTTTTCAAAGGGGAACACTTGATGATGTGGGGACTCCCGCCCCCCCAAAAAATGGCTGTCAATTAACATTAGGCCTAGGTTCCAGACAGGGGTCGTGCAGCCCACATTGTGTCCAAAGTCCAACCGCACAACTGGGACATGACAGTTTTTAGCCAAGACACCTCCAAAAAATTACGCAGCAATTGTGTTTAGGGTTAAATATAGGTGGTATCAGTGGCCTGTGGCACCCTGGCCTGGTGGTGGGAGCTGCACAGGCAGCAGGGGCAGGGCAATGCAGCAGCAGCAGGTGTAACGTGTGCCATGAGCATGCCAGACGTGGCACGTGGCAATTGGCACTTAGCACGTGTCACGTGGCACTTGCCACGTGGGAAGTGACACGTGACACTGCCAAGTGCCACGTGACACGTGGCAAGTGCCATGTGACACGTGGCAAGTGCCACGTGACACTTGGCAAGTGACACGTGGCAAGTGCCACGTGACACATGTGAAAGTGTCACGTGACACGTGGCAAGTGACACGTGACACGTGGCAAGTGACACGTGCCAAGTGACACGTACCAAGTGCCATGTGACATGTGCCAAGTACCATGTGACACGTACCAAGTACCACGTGACACGTGCCAAGTGCCACGTGACACGTGCCAAGTGCTGAGTGACAGTCAGACAGCAGAGGAGAAGACACTAGTGTACACTAACTGTCACACTGCCACTGCTCACAGCACAGCAGTTCTGTAGAAAGCTAACACAGTAGTACTACTACTCTAACAACTACTAGCACACTGACTGCAGTACTACAGTACTAACTACACAATAACACAGAAATCCTATCCCCTAATCCCTAACCACCTAACCTATACCTAAGGCTAATAGCTGGCCAGCAGGCAGCAGCTGGCCTGGTCTGTGCACAGCACTCACACAGACACATAGCAGCTGCCTGTAGCACACACTCTGACTGTCACACAAATGACATCAAACTAATTAATGATTTAACAATAGTGTAGTGATAGTGAAGAGGTTAATCACTGAACAGCTTTCGGTTTATCACTGCTAGGCCAGCAGCACTGGAGCACACACTCTGACTGTCATACAATGACATCAATCAAGCTAATTAACGATTTAACAATTGTGTAGTGATAGTAGTGAAGGGGTTAATCACTGAACAGCTTATCACTGTGTACAGCCCTTGCTACTAGGCCCAGCAGCACTGGAGCACACACTCTGACTGTCACACTATGACATCAATCAAGCTAATTAACGATTTAACAATAGTGTAGTGATAGTAGTGAAGGGGTTTATCACTGAACAGCTTTAGGTTTATAACTGTGTACAGGCTTACAGCCCCTGCTAGGCCACCAGCACTGGAGCATGTCTCTCAGTAAGCATTCAGCAAGCTAAGACGATATGTTTCATCATGGCAGCCCTCCTTATTATACAGGGGGGCTGGCCAGTGTTCCTTTCTGTGATTGGGTGCCAGGGTTTAGGCTGGGAGCCCTCTGGTTGGCTCAATGAGGTCAGGTGGGACTGGCCAGGGTTCCCCTCTGTGATTGGTTGTTAGAGCTTCTGCTGGGAGCCCTTTGATTGGCTCCAGGACGTAATCTCCTTAGTTACAGTATTTCGGATCTGGATATCCGCAATATCTGCGGATATCCGCGTTATGCGGCCAAATATAAGCAGATAGCTAGCCGGATTTTTAAAAAAATCTGGGATCCAAATCGGATAGCGTAAAAAAGTTCGGATATCCGGGTTACCCAGATATTCGGAATCCGGATGAGCATCCCTGCTTCTGATACATTTGGTGGTATCACTCTCACGCTCTCTTATACTGGGTCACTGGAAGTTCAACTTGGTACCTCGTAGCAGAGGATCTTAGAAAAAATAATTGCTGCTCTACATAAAGATGTCCGAAGCTATAAGATTGCCAAAATCCTAAAACTGAGCTACAGTCAACCTACGGAGTTGAGTGCATGTGCTCAGCGTAATATCCAGAGGTTGTCTGCAAATAGATGTATGGGTTCTGGTAGCAATGCTGCAGAGGTTGAAGGGATGGGGGGTCAGCCTGTTCCTAAGCTCCATACTAAGCCTACATGAATTGGTATGGAGCTTAGGGACTTACACTGTTGCACTTTCCCTTACTGACTTGCTCCTGGAGTTCTTGTGCATACTGACAAGTGATATTGTACTTAGATGCTGCATTACTGCATTAGTGGTAAGCGGTCGTGATTGGGCTTGGTTTTGAATATTTTGTATTACTTTTGTTCTTTTCTATATTGTAGATGTGTGGTCCTTTTATGGGTTCTTTGTTACAATATAGGCATTGTGCTTGTCCCATGGGTCTTTTTCTCTCTAGCAAAGTGGTAATGTAACAAGGCAGAATTAAAAAAATAATGCACCCGATACGATATGTGAAATGAAGTGAAATTATGACTGATATGTGTAGCAAATATAACCCAAAACACAGAGACAACAAAAATCCTTCCCAAATACATTTTCCTGACAGAGACTGCAATTTTATGCATTACTAGAAGCAAGTCCCCTGAGCAAGTACACAGAAAATAAATAGTGTAATCAAGTCAAAAGATACCTAAAAGACAGCAATTACAGATGCCTGATCATACCACACTTTAATCTCATCAGACACTTCAGAGTCCCCAAACACAGGAGAGAAAGAAAGGGAGACTGAAGCTAAGTAGATGAAGCTGCACCACTTCACCTGCACTGCATGCCTCTGTGCTGTTCTGAAAGGTTAGATGTTCAACAAGGGAGCTTGAGGCAGCTAATGCTTACTGTGCTCTGGAGCTCTCGCATCTCTCATAAGGCTATCATTGCATTACATTTAACCACCTTTAGACTGACCTATACAATAGATAACAAAATCCAATAGTTAGTTTTGGATTCTGCTTAGTCTTCACCCCAAAGACAGATATTAACCTGTTCTCTACCACTGCATCATGTATCTGTGCTCCTGTGGACTTCACTTCAGCACCAGGGGCGTAGAAACATGTATCACACGGTTTACATCAACGCAAATCAATGAAATGCCAATTGTCACTCACAGTTCTTCACTACTTCATGTGTAAGGTTCAATACAGAGCTTTGTATGGGGACATCTAGTGGCCGTAAACAAAAATACACCTACAAAAAAACAAAGTACCCAATTTTAACCCCTTATTTCCCCCTCCTATTTATATAATTATAATTGTGTTTTGTTTTGTTTTTAAAAAGTGACAGCATCAAAAAAAATCATAAATAGCTACCTTAGGGACTTTTTTTTAATATGCATGTCATTAAGGTATATCACTACTACTTTTGCAAATTAGGGCTTGTATTTATAGAATTTTCTAGTATATATAAGGAAATGCAAATGTAGAAAATACACCTTTATTTCCAAATAAAATATTGTCGAAATACATTGTACTAGTGACACAATTTAAACATTGTAATAACGGGGACAAATAGGCAAATAAAACATGACAGTTTTACCTATCGCAGAACATTTTATTTTAAAACTATAATGCTGAAAACTGGGAAATATTTTTTTCAATTTTTTTCTTATTGCTCCCTTTAAAATGCAGCTTAACCATTTTCGGACCGCAGTGATTGAGATCTACGCCCTGTTTTGGTGGGCTCCTGGCTGGCAGGGCGTAGATCTCAATCACTGTCCGCAGCGCGCATCCGCCGTTTCCGCCGCTACCCGCCGATCGCGCCGCTCAAACCCGACGATTCTCGCCGCATCTCACAGGCTCTGCCTGTCTCTATGACGGCAGAGTCATGTGAGCCGGTCAGGAGCCGATTTCATTGGCTCCTGGCCCTGTCTTTCAATGTAAGCTGTTCCCATTGGCTTACATTGAAAAACAGGGTCAGGAGCCAATGAAAGCGGCTCCTGACCTGCTCACATGACTCTGCCGTCATAGAGACGGTAGAGTCTATGTCCTGAGGGTCTCAGCGAGCGGCGATGACGGCGGTTGCGGCGGGTATGTGCGGCGATTCGTCGGGATTTCGTCGGGATTGGACCAGCGGTCTCCGGTCTTTAAGTGCCCAGAGACCGCTGGTCCTTAAATGGTTGAATAAAATACTTCTTAGCAAAAAGTGCCACCCAAAGAAAGCCTAATTTGTGCAAAAAATGATGTATAAATCATTTTAGTGTCATAAGTGGCAATAAAGTTATTGGTGTGAAAGGAGCATGAAATTTAAAAGTTGCTCTTGTTTTTAAGGGGGCAAAACCTGAGGTGGGGAAGTGATTACGACAGAATTAAAAAAAACACAGAGGGCCGTATGCAATTCACTGTTTCGCCTAAGTTTTCTCCTAGGTGATGAGTTTTCATATTCTATTTAAAATAATTTTTCATCACTTTGTAATTGAAAAGGTACAACAAAGTAGGTGATAACATGGTAAAGGGGGAAGAGGCGCCCAGAGCAGATAAAATACGTTAAAAACAAATAAAATGAAAAAAGTGAGGTGGCTTACCTCAATGAAGACAAATTCACGTATTAATAGAATTTTATTGCACTGGCAACGCGTTTCGTGGGTGCATACCCACTTCCTCAGGCCAAATAGCAGTGCCTAATAGTGCTTGTAGCCACAAATAAGGCGCCTTATTTGTGGCTACAAGCACTATTAGGCACTGCTATTTGGCCTGAGGAAGTGGGTATGCACCCACGAAACGCGTTGCCAGTGCAATAAAATTCTATTAATATGTGAATTTGTCTTCATTGAGGTAAGCCACCTCACTTTTTCATTTTATTTGTTTTTAACGTATTTTATCTGCTCTGGGCACCTCTTCCCTGTTTACCTTGTGCCTTCACCCTGCTTTTGGAGGGGGATCAACCCTCTTTGACCAGTTTAGGTCATTTGAGGTTTGCTTTTTATCAAGAGTGCGACCATCACCAGCTCTGTCTGGTCACCCGAGTGGAGTCGGGGTTATACATCTCCACCTGCTTCTAGTGGTCGGTTGCCCTTCTGCAACCCACCTTTGTGAGTATAATACATTTGCATATTTTACATGCTTCTGGTACTGTGACATACTGCACCATTTGGGCTCCTGTTGTCTCTGTGTTTTCTTCCTGCAGGGTGCAATTTTTATTATCCCTACTTTTTGTCCTAGGTGATAACATACTATCAAAATTATTTTGAGTATTTTGTGAAAAGTGTGAAAAAGATTACCTAGGAGAAATCTCAGGAAAAAAAAGTTAATTGCATGTGGTCCAGTGGCTTTCAAATGCCCTGAGCAAATTTTAGAATTTTAATTCTATACTAGTGTGATCCATATTGAAATAAGATACAGGTGACATTTTGCATATTAATCAGACCAAACTACTCAAGTCTTGCAGCTCAGAACAGAACCATACTACAAATTATAAGCTTGGTGGCTTTGTGTAAGGAAACGCGGAAATGCCGCCGTCTCTCAAGGTGAGGCGGCTGTTTCCGCGTCCAGCATGGCGTCACAACGCGGAAAAAACGCTGCATGCCGCATAGGCAGTGCGGCGGAATCCGCATTGGGAACGGCGGAATCCGCATCAGAGGCGGCCCCCGCACTAGATACATTGCATGACAGTACTGGTGTGGCTGGGACTGATGGTCCACCAAGATTCAGACTTACACGCGCGCGAGCAGAGAGGCAGAGTTTAAATAGCAGTTAAAAGGGTGTCGGCTGACCAGCTGGGTCAGCTGACAAATTCCACTGCTCTCATTGGACCAGCAATTAGGGAGGTCCTGGAAAGGTCCTAGAGTATATATACTGCTGGTTGTTCACTTGCTCTTTGTCTGGCGTGCGATCACATACGTGGGAGCACCCAGATCCGTAGTCAGATCCTGAAGTGTGCCGGGACCAGCTGGAGCTGTAATCCTACACTTAGCTAGATATTTGATAGCTAAAGTACTAGTTTGATTGTGATTATATGTTATGACTTTTGCCTGCCTCGACTATCCTCCTGAACTCTGACCTTGTACCTCGATATTTCTGATACTCTGTTGCCGAACCTCGGCTCGTTCCTAGACTTTGTTTCTGCCTCCTGATTTTGTACCCCGATATATCTGATACCCTGCTGCCGAACCCTGCCTGTACTTTGACTCCGCCTTTGCCTACTGTATTTGTACCTTATCTGTCCGTGTGTGTACGACCTGGCTTGTCTGACCTCGAGAACCGACCTCACGATTGGAGGCGGTTCCCAGTCCTGTTAGTGACACTTCTTCCTGAGCGTCACTCTCGGACTTTCCTTCCTACTGTCAGTCTGACTCCTCCCGTCTTGGAGAGCTCAGGTCTGCGGAAGGAATCCGTGCAGTTCTCCTTGCTGCACTGAGGCCTAGGCCTCCTAGTGTTACTGTTACACCAAAACACTACACTCTACTCAGGCGAACAGAGGTTAGTTTGTATATCGGATTATCGGTGAGACTGCAGATCACTTATAATCTGGTATATATCTGTATTTCCGGCGATACTGCAGATCACCGGTAATCAGATACTCTCTGCGCCCACCGATCGTTACAGAACGCCAGACCCAAAAAATGCAAATGGACGCACATACTGACCGTCTGGGCGCACTTGCCACTTCGGTGGAAAACATCAACCAAGTGCTGGGTAGCCACAAGACTATGATTGATGTCCTGTCAGGCTCTGTGCAAACCCTCCAGATGTCAGTTGATTCAGTGCGATCCTCTCCTAGTACTGACATACGTATGCCTGTACCTGATAAATTTTCCGGCCACAAGTCTGACTTCCGGAATTTCAGGAGTAGAGTGTTATCGTATTTCGAGTTGAGACCCCGATCCTCGGGGACTGAGACCCAACGGGTCACCTTTATTAAAACTTTGCTGTCTGGTGACTCCCAGTCATGGGCATACAACCTGCCTTCTACCGATACTGCTCTGACCTCGGTAGAGGAATTTTTTAAGGCCATGGCCGTAATCTACGACGACCCTGACCTTGCTGCATCCTCTGAGCGGAAGCTCAAACTTTTACGGCAAGGCAGGGGTCCAGTCGAGGATTACGCGGCCGAATTTCGTAGGTGGTCAGTTACGGCCAGGTTTGGCACTTATGCCCTGTTAGATTACTTCCTGTCTGGGTTGTCGGATGAGGTCTCCGACCTAATGTTAAGCCAACCCGAACCCAAAACAGTCGACGAGGCCATCTCATCGGCCATTCGAATCGACCGTAGGCTACGCCATCAGAGACAGACTAGGGGCAGTCATCGGCTTAGGCCGACCTCTTACACAGTGCCTCCCGCTGCACCCCTAGTAACTCCGTCTCCTTCTGTCTCATCATCTCCGGTCTTGCCTCCACCTGAGCCGATGCAGATCGGTCGGTCTAAGTTGACCCAAGTGGAGAGAAGACGGAGATTGTCGGAACAACTATGTTTATACTGTGGTGAAGGGGGGCATAGGGTACGAGACTGTCTCATTAAGCCTAATAAGGATAAGCCGGGAAACGCTACCGCCTAGGAGTGATAAGGGGTGACACCCTAGGCGCCCAGCTCGCACCCCTGAAAGAAAGACGATTGCTCCTCCCCTGTACGATTACATGGGGGGACAAATCTGAAGCCACAGAGGCCTTTATTGATTCAGGCTCCGCGGCTAACTTCATGAGTTCCGAATTTGCAGAGAAGTTGGACATTCCTCTCACCCCAGTAAAACCACCTATCCAGGTTACTGCCGTGGACGACTCCCCATTACAAAGGGACCGTCCGCTCTCCCAGACACCAGAGGTGGAAGTCGTTACTGGGGTACTGCATAGGGAGAGTTTACGTTTTTTTGTGTTACATATGACCACCTCCACCATTGTCCTAGGTATGCCTTGGCTGCAACTTCATTCGCCACAGATCAATTGGGCGACAGGACAATTAACCAGTTGGTCAGACTTCTGTTCCCAACAGTGCCTAGGAAAAGTGGTATTAGGTCAGACCAAGGTACATGTGGAGGGTGTTCCCGAGCAATACTCCGAGTTCTCGGATGTATTCTGTCCCAGGGCTGCTGATAGGTTACCTCCTCATCGCCCTTTCGATTGCCCCATCGATCTCCGTGCCGGTTGTATGCCCCCTAGGGGTCACCTGTATAATTTGTCTGGACCAGAGAAGGTGGCTATGCAGGAGTACATCCGTGACAATCTGGCCAAGGGGTTCATTCGCCCCTCCCGCTCGCCTGCAGGGGCCGGTTTCTTTTTTGTTAAGAAAAAAGACGGAGGTCTTCGACCTTGCATCGATTATCGGGGCCTAAATAAAATCACGGTGAAGAATCGTTATCCGTTGCCATTAATAGACGATTTATTCACGCAGGTCACAGACGCTAAGATCTTTTCAAAATTGGATCTGAGGGGTGCATACAACCTGATCCGCATTAGAGAGGGCGATGAATGGAAGACGGCCTTCAACACACCCGATGGGCATTACGAGTACTTAGTGATGCCCTTCGGGTTGTGCAATGCGCCAGCCGTCTTCCAGGAATTGATTAACGAGGTATTCAGGGAGGTGTTGGGTAGGTTTGTGCTTGTATACCTTGACGATATACTAATTTACTCCAACAACCTCTCCGAGCACAGGGTCCATGTCAGATTTGTGCTAAACAAGTTGAGACAAAATCTGCTGTATGCCAAGTTGGAAAAATGTATTTTTGAAGTTACATCTGTCGCCTTTCTGGGGTACATAATCTCCACCTCGGGCCTGTCTATGGACCCTGCCAAGGTATCCGCTGTTCTGGAGTGGCCTCAGCCGGTGGGGTTAAAGTCGTTGCAACGTTTTCTGGGTTTTGCAAACTATTATAGGAGGTTCATAAAGGGGTACTCCACCGTTATTGCACCTCTCACCAGTCTCACTAGGAAAGGGGCGGATACTACTCACTGGTCGCCTGAGGCCCTACAGGCATTTTCGACCTTGAAGGAGCTGTTCTGCACAGCACCCATACTAAGACACGTAGACACTTCCTTCCCTTTTATTGTTGAGGTAGACGCCTCAGAAGTCGGGGTGGGGGCTGTGCTGTCTCAACGTTCAGGCTTACAGGGTAGATTGCACCCATGTGCCTATTTTTCTCGGAGATTCTCTCCAGCAGAGAGAAACTACGATATAGGCAACAGGGAACTCTTAGCCATTAAACTAGCCTTTGAAGAATGGCGTCATTGGTTAGAAGGAGCGGAGCATACTATCACGGTTTTTACCGACCACAAGAATCTGGAATACATCGAGGGGGCTAAGAGGTTAAGCCCTCGTCAGGCTCGATGGTCCCTGTTTTTTTCAAGGTTCACATTCGTGATTACGTACACCCCGGGCAGTAAGAATACTAAGGCAGATGCGCTATCCAGGTGCTTTGAGCCAGAAACAGCACAGGCCTCCGTCCCTGAGACGATTGTTCCGCGAAAATTGGTGCTGGCTGCAATTGATACTTGGGAAGACTGGAAGGAGACGTTGAGCCCCTTCCAGCAGGACATCCCAGAAGGGAAGCCTGAAGGGGTCATGTTTATTCCCTTGCCCTTTCGTCTTCAGATCCTTGAAATGTTCAACGCACATAAAAATGCTGGACATCCTGGAGTTGCCAGAACACAGGATCTTGTAGCCAGGTGTGCCTGGTGGCCTTCCCTGTCTGTTGATTGCAGGGAATTTGTTAGGGAATGCGCAGTATGTGCTAAGAGTAAACCCTCCCGGCTGGCACCTGTCGGTACCTTACAGCCTTTGCCCGCCCCGAGTGAGCCATGGACCCACTTGTCCATGGATTTCGTGGGTGAGCTCCCCAGGTCTGAAGGCATGTCGGTCATTTGGGTGGTAGTCGACCGCTTCAGCAAGATGGCCCATTTCGTGCCCTTGAAAGGACTCCCCTCGGCTCAGGAATTGGCCGACCTGTTCATCATCCACATTTTCCGGCTGCATGGCATTCCGGAAAACATAGTGTCGGATAGGGGAGTCCAATTCATTTCTAGATTCTGGAGGGCATTTTGCCACCAAATGGGCATGAAGCTGTCTTTCTCGTCCGGCTACCACCCACAGACTAATGGCCAGACTGAAAGGATAAATCAGTCTCTAGAACAATTTTTGAGATGTTATGTTGCGGAGGCACAAGACGACTGGGTCAGATTTTTGCCCTTCGCAGAATTTGCTCAAAATAACTTGAGAAATTCCTCCTCCGGATTTTCGCCTTTTCAGGTGGTAACGGGGAGATCGCCCAAGTTTTCCCCCTTGCCAGTTGCCTCCTCTCCGTTTCCAACCCTGGAAGCCTGGCACAGGGCATTTAAAGTCATCTGGGGGAAGGTGAAGAGTAATCTGGAAAGGGCATTCCAGAGTCAAAAGGGTCAGGCTGACAAAAGACGCTCATTGGAGTGGAAGTTCCAGCCAGGAGACTTGGTCTGGGTGTCCACACGTCACTTAACCCTGAGACAGCCCTCAGATAAACTGGGCCCCAGGTTTGTGGGTCCATTTTCAGTGGCCAAGAAGATCAACAACGTTACGTATTCCGTTGATCTTCCCGCCAGCATGCGTGGGGTAAAGTCCTTCCACGTATCCCTGCTTAAACCAGCAGTCCATGTGGGTCCCACTCCTCCTCCTCCTGTGGTGGTGGACGACCAACCTGAGTACGAGGTAGAAAAGATATTGGATTCACGCATGGTACAGAATTCGGTACAGTACCTCGTACATTGGAAAGGGTACGGCATTGAGGAGAGACAGTGGGTACCGGGTTCACGCATGCATGCAGACGAGTTAAGGAGGGAGTTTCATGCCTTACATCCCGAGAAACCTGGTAGGAGTTGTCCGGAGTCCACTCCTCGGGGGGGAGGTACTGTAAGGAAACGCGGAAAAATGCCGCCGTCTCTCAAAGTGAGGCGGCTGTTTCCGCGTCCAGCATGGCGTCACAACGCGGAAAAAACGCTGCATGCCGCATAGGCAGTGCGGCGGAATCCGCATTGGGAACGGCGGAATCCGCATCAGAGGCGGCCCCCGCACTAGATACATTGCATGACAGTACTGGTGTGGCTGGGACTGATAGTCCACCAAGATTCAGACTTACACGCGCGCGAGCAGAGAGGCAGAGTTTAAATAGCAGTTAGAAGGGTGTCGGCTGACCAGCTGGGTCAGCTGACAAATTCCACTGCTCTCATTGGACCAGCAATTAGGGAGGTCCTGGAAAGGTCCTAGAGTATATATACTGCTGGTTGTTCACTTGCTCTTTGTCTGGCGTGCGATCACATACGTGGGAGCACCCAGATCCGTAGTCAGATCCTGAAGTGTGCCGGGACCAGCTGGAGCTGTAATCCTACACTTAGCTAGATATTTGATAGCTAAAGTACTAGTTTGATTGTGATTATATGTTATGACTTTTGCCTGCCTCGACTATCCTCCTGAACTCTGACCTTGTACCTCGATATTTCTGATACTCTGTTGCCGAACCTCGGCTCGTTCCTAGACTTTGTTTCTGCCTCCTGATTTTGTACCCCGATATATCTGATACCCTGCTGCCGAACCCTGCCTGTACTTTGACTCCGCCTTTGCCTACTGTATTTGTACCTTATCTGTCCGTGTGTGTACGACCTGGCTTGTCTGACCTCGAGAACCGACCTCACGATTGGAGGCGGTTCCCAGTCCTGTTAGTGACACTTCTTCCTGAGCGTCACTCTCGGACTTTCCTTCCTACTGTCAGTCTGACTCCTCCCGTCTTGGAGAGCTCAGGTCTGCGGAAGGAATCCGTGCAGTTCTCCTTGCTGCACTGAGGCCTAGGCCTCCTAGTGTTACTGTTACACCAAAACACTACACTCTACTCAGGCGAACAGAGGTTAGTTTGTATATCGGATTATCGGTGAGACTGCAGATCACTTATAATCTGGTATATATCTGTATTTCCGGCGATACTGCAGATCACCGGTAATCAGATACTCTCTGCGCCCACCGATCGTTACACTTTGATCCTTGAATGAAAATATACTTTGAGAATAGCCATGATGCTTTTGATGATGCTATACAACACATGGATTACATAACTTTCACTCATGCTAGCCAGAAAGTAGATGTCATAGAGTAAAACTGTAACAGCATTGAAGTAGGGTGTATTTTCCCTGTTCCCTTTCACCAATCACAAAGAAGATATACCACAGTTGCCTTGTATATAAAGCACATTTTATGAAAAAAGAAAACTGTAACAATAAAAGTTCAATACGGCAAACGCTTTTCTTTAGAAACAATGTTCTTGAAAATTTATAACTTCAGGCTAGAATTTAGCAACAAGTCACAGTAAGTCATAAAACAAACTTTCCCGTTCACTGTATAGCAATGTCTCTTCTTGCTCTCTTTTTCTGCTGCAGGTATATGATTACCATTAGCAACCACTAGCAGTAAGTAAAAAGACATACTTTCTATTTACAGGTGAGCAGTTACCATGGATACTGCCTTCATGCGACTGTCCATATACTTTTATATCATGCTGAAGATAAGGAATAACTGAAAACTTCTACATGATTTTCAGAGGAAAGGGCAGGGGCGTAGGAATAGGCCCTGCAGCCCCTGCGCCCGCGGGGGGGGCCCGGCCCCCCCCTGGGGCCCGCTTGGGGCCGTTTTGTGGGTGCTGGAGGGGTGGCAGCATGAGGGGAAAGCCTTGCCCACAGTCGGCGGGGAGAGGGGTAGTTCCCCCCTCTCCCTCACCTCGGGGCTCTCCCCTCTGTGCTCCCCTCCAGCTCGTAAGTGTCTGTGGGGCTGTGGTGGGCAGCGAGCGGCGGGCAGATACATACCTGCTTCCGTGCGTTCCATCGGAGACTTCTCCCTCTAGCGGCTGACGTCACTTCCGGAAGTGACGTCAGCCGCTAGAGGGAGAAGTCTCCAATGGAACGCACGGAAGCAGGTATGTATCTGCCCGCCGCTCGCTGCCCACCACAGCCCCACAGACACTTACGAGCTGGAGGGGAGCACAGAGGGGAGAGCCCCGAGGTGAGGGAGAGGGGGGAACTACCCCTCTCCCCGCCGACTGTGGGCAAGGCTTTCCCCTCATGCTGCCACCCCTCCAGCACCCACAAAACTCCGAGCGGGCCCCAGGGGGGGGGGGGGGCATATTACGATTTTCTGGTGTCTGCTGCCCACATTACGATTTTCTGGTGTCTGCTGCCCTCATTACGATTTTCTGGTGTCTGCTGCCCACATTACGATTTTCAGGTGTCTGCTGCCCACATTACGATTTTCAGGTGTCTGCTGCCCTCATTACGATTTTCAGGTGTCTGCTGCCCTCATTACGATTTTCAGGTGTCTGCTGCCCACATTACGATTTTCAGGTGTCTGCTGCCCACATTACGATTTTCAGGTGTCTGCTGCCCTCATTACGATTTTCAGGTGTCTGCTGCCCTCATTACGATTTTCAGGTGTCTGCTGCCCACATTGTGATTTTCAGGTGTCTGCTGCCCACATTACGATTTTCAGGTGTCTGCTGCCCTCATTACGATTTTCAGGTGTCTGCTGCCCTCATTACGATTTTCAGGTGTCTGCTGCCCACATTACGATTTTCAGGTGTCTGCTGCCCACATTACGATTTTCAGGTGTCTGCTGCCCACATTGCGATTTTCAGGTGTCTGCTGCCCACATTGCGATTTTCAGGTGTCTGCTGCCCACATTGCGATTTTCTGGTGTCTGCTGCCCACATTACGATTTTCTGGTGTATGCTGCCCACATTAGGATTTTCTGGTGACTGCTGCCCACATTGCGATTTTCTGGTGACTGCTGCCCACATTGCGATTTTCTGGTGACTGCTGCCCACATTGCGATTTTCTGGTGACTGCTGCCCACATTAGGATTTTCTGGTGTCTGCTGCCCACATTACGACATTCTGGTGACTGACTGCTGCCCACATTAGGATTTTCTGGTGACTGCTGCCCACATTACGATATTCTGGTGACTGCTGCCCACATTAGGATTTTCTGGTGACTGATGCCCACATTGCAATTTTCTGGTGACTGCTGCCCACATTGCGATTTTCTGGCCCACATTACGATTTTCTGGTGAACACTGCCCACGTTACGATTGTCTGGTGAATGCTGTCCACGTTACGATTTTCTGGTGAACGCTGCCCACATTACGATTTTCTGGCCCACATTACGATTTTCTGGTGAACACTGCCCAAGTTACGATTGTCTGGTGAATGCTGTCCATGTTACAATTTTCTGGTGAACTCTGCCCACATTACGATTTTCTGTCCCACATTACGATATTCTGGTGAACTCTGCCCACATTACGATTTTCTGTCCCACATTACGATATTCTGGTGAACGCTGCCCACATTACGATTGTCTGGTAAATGCTGCCCACGTTACAATTTTCTGGTGACTGCTGCTCACGTTACTATTTTCTGGTGACTGGTGCCCACATTACGATTTTCTGGTGAACTCTGCCCACATTATGATTTTCTAAAGGCCCACATTACGATTTTCTGGTGAACTCTGCCCACATTACGATTTTCTGGCCCACATTACGATTGTCTGGTAAAATGCTGCCCACTTTACAATTAATTTACAGTGAAACGCTGCCCCATTACGATTATTTGGCACCTATGGGGGGGGCCCCATCCAAATATTCGCAGGGGGGCCCAGTGATTTCTAGTTACGCCCCTGGCTGTCAACCAAATGCGTAGATAGGTTGTTTATAAAATTGTCTGTGCAGAAGCTCCTTTACACCCCTACGAATAATTGCAGTATACTCCCTCCAGTGAATAAGCACTGTGTTACCTCAAATCTTATATTCTCTGGAAAACTGTTTTTGAAAGAAAATATCTGTCCATTAATATATTTTCATTAGAGCTATTCCAATTTATAGCCATAGAGTTGTTAGAATCTACTGTGTGGCCAATATTAGTGAAACTCCAAATCAGGTTCTTTTACACTACATGTGATTCCGTTGTTGGCAACATCCAGGGAAATCGTAATCGCAAATAAGAATTGGGATTTGCAGGTGAAAAGAAACTTAAAAAGGACTTCAGGGCCAAGTTTTCTCATGTGATTATATATTGGATGTATGGCCCATTACACAGTTACCCACGATAATTTATTTAGTGCAGAGTCCTTCTTTAAAATGTAAAGTTCTCCACTGCCTCACTATACTTGCAGTCTCTTCTCTGTAAGGACTCTCCACAAACAGCTCCACTGCGCATCTTCTCCTCACAGAGATGCCGTTCAGACACCTCATAGATTAGAGAACAACAGCACCACAGAACATACTCAAGCTCCACAGCACTCTTCCTACCTCAAAGAAGGAAGACCAGGAGGTTTTAACCTGTACAGGACCGCATCACGCCTATGAGCATGACTGCGTGGGCTGCCCCAGGACCGCCTAACGCTGATCGGAGTAAAGTCCTGGGGCTGGCTTTTGCAGGAGATCGCACGCACGCTGCACGCGAATCTCCATTTGGTAGGCATTTCCATCGGCGAAACCGCAGTCTATTTAGTACGTACAGCACTGCGATCTAAGGCAGCGCTGTACAGGGGACAGGCGTGTCACTGACCCCTCCAGAGGGACAAAAGCGATCCGCTGTCATAGGCTGAAGCCTATGACAGCCGATCGCTAGAGGGAGGGGGAAGAGGAAAACAAATTGTAAAAAATATTACAAAAATAAAGACATAAATATTTATTAAAAAACAAACAAACACTTGGGGTGCGATCAGACCCCACCAACAGAGAGCTCTGTTGGTGGGGAGAAAATGGGAGGGAATCACTTGTGTGCTGAGTTGTACGGCCCTGCAGCGAACCCTTAAAGCTGCAGTGGCCATTTTTGTGAAAAAAAGCCTTCGGTCCTAAAGACGTTAAATAACGAAACACTGCACAGCCAGCCTCCTGCCTTTCCCATGGTAGGTCAGCTGGTAAAACAAAAAAAGAATTCTAACATTTTTTGCTCTATACACAACTGCAATGGATTTGAAATGAAGCGAACTTGATGTGCTTTAACTGTAGACTGTCAGCTTCAATTTGAGGGTATTTGCATCCAAATTCAGTGAATGATGTATGAATTACAACAGTTTGCATATGTGCCTCTCATTTGTTAAGGATGTATGTGTCCTAAAAAGGAATTATTTTTACAGGGATATAATAAACCAAACACAAAAAAAGTACAAAATAGCTCATTTACATACTCTCTGCATATTAAATATCTTATATTAGATTTCTTTAACATTTATTTGGATGTCTTTGACTTGCTTCATGTAACATCCCCATTTATGTCCTTAGCTAGTTGGACTTTCTTTTGAGACCATTTGATCCAATTCCAAATCAGTTAACTGACCAGGACATTCACTGGACTCCAGAATTAAAACACATTCTAAACAGTATGGTATAATGCTGATTGAAACAAATCAAATGGATATAATAACCTTGCAAATCGATAAGAACCCTGAAAGGTTGATATACAGGAAAATTAATACTTACCTGTAGGAAATTTTCCTTTCCTGGTGCAGTTCCATGGCAGCATACTATGGGTTCCGGGCCCGCCCCCTAACCCCATTGGACACCATAACTATACGTTTTTAGAGAGGACATAGTCCCACCATTCTAATAACTATCGTCCTCCCCGACATTGGGTGGGACCGTATACTGCCATGGAACTGCACCAGGAAAGGAAAATTTCCTGTAGGTAAGTATTAATTTTCCTGTTTCCCTAGTGCTTCCATGGCACCATACTATGGGATTTAACTAGACAAAATAACATAGGTCAGGGAGGGAATGCATAAACACTGTTTATTTAAACAGTACAGGCAGCATTAATAATGGATCGACCAACTATGGAAGAAGTTAGTAAAGATAGATCAACTCTGTAATAATCAATGAAAGTGTTAGAGGAAGACCATCCTGCAGCTTTGCAGATTGTTGGTAATGAAACGCCCGCCATTAACGCCCAAGAAGAAGCCATGCCTCTGGTTGAATGGGCCGAAGTATGTGCTGGAGGAGACAGTCCCTTAGATTTATATGCTTTACATATAATTTCTCGAATCCAGGAAGCAATAGTTCTTGCTGAGGCTTCCTTCCCTTTTCTATATCCCGTTGGAATCAATAACAAATGTTCTGATTGTCTAAAAGATTCAGACATGGTTATATATTTTTTAAGTAAACACACTAGATCTAGAGGATGTTCTTTGAAGGGATCATCCTTATCAATAAATGCAGGAAGTGTCCACTCATTGTCCAGATGAAAGACTGTAACTACCTTAGGTAGAAACTCTGCCATTGGTCTTAATGTCACTCGGTCTTGATAGAACACTATAAAAGGTTCTTTGCAACCTATAGCATGAAGTTCAGAAACTCTTTCTGCTGACGTTATGGCTGGAAGAAAGGCCAACTTATGAGTAAGATTTGTTAATGAACAGGAATCCACAGGATAAAAAGGAATCGAGCTTAAATATTCTAATACAACTTGTAAGTCCCATTTCGGGAAAATACTTTTCTTTGGTGGTTTTATCTTTAGTGTAGCTTTCAAAAACTGTTGTATGAGGGGATTAAAGGCCCACTTTTCACCAGACAAGGAAGATAGGGCTGTAACATGAACTTTTAGTGTATTGTAGGCTAGACCCATATCTAGACCTGCTTGTAAAAAGTCCAGCACATTATTAACTGAAGGTGATAAAGGATCAAACGAACATTTTGAAACAAAATCTATAAATTTTACCCAGATCTTTTTATATAAAGCATTAGTTGATGGCTTTCTTGATTTCAATAGAGTTTGTACCACCGACTGTGAACAACCCAAGTTTAAGAGCTTTTCCCGTTCAATATCCATGCAGCTAAGTGTAACTTGTGCGGAGCTGGGTGGAATATCATTCCTTGTGACAACAGAGTTGGTGAGTTCTGAAGGAAGATTAATTTCGTTTGAGCCAACTGTAACAGAAGCGGAAATCAGATCCGATTCGGCCAATAAGGAAGTATTGCCAGTACTGTAGACTTCTCCAGCATCAGTTTCCAGGGAAAACGGAATATCAATGGGACTGGTGGGAAAGCATATAGGAGATGTGGTGGCCATGGTTGTAGCAGAGCATCCACCGCTAAAGCTGACGGGCAAGGAATTCGTGAAAAGAACTGGGGCAACTTGTGATTTTGATTTGATGCAAACAGGTCTAGAATCGGACGTCCCAATTTGTAAGTCAGATGAAGAAACTCTTGCCGGTCCAAAGACCATTCGTTGTTGCCTATTGTCTTCCTTGACAGAAAATCCGCTTTTGTGTTGAGACGACCCGGTACATACATTGCTCGAAGATTTAATAGATTCCTTTCCGCCCAGGCAAACAGATGTTTCACTTCTTGGCATAAAATTGTGCTGTAGGTTCCGCCTTGATTTAGAATGTACTCCACTGTGGTTGTGTTGTCTGACTTGATACACACTGCTTTCCCCTTCAGAAGATGTGAGAAGGCTTGCAAGGCTAGACGTGCCGCTCGTAATTCTAAGAGATTGGAACTTCTCGATACAGGCTGGCAAGGCCACCGAGACTGGACTATTTGGTCTTGGCACCATGCTCCCCACCCAAAAAGGCTGGCGTCCGTTTTGACAAAAACCCATTGTGTTGGAAGTAATGAAAAGCCTGTTAGGAGATGCTTCTCCTCTGACCACCAGAGAAGAGACTCTTTCATTGACGGAGAAATTATGATTCTCTGTTGTAAATGTTGTTTGTCCCACTGATGAAGGAATGGCAACTGGAAGCCGATCATATGCCAGTGTGACCATTTGACCATCGGAATGGTCGCAGACAGAGTCCCCAGTAGTTGTACGCATTCTCTGGCTGACATATGTTGAACAGAGCGAGCTTTCAAAATTCAGTGAGTAATAGAAGGGATTTTCGAATACGGAAGCGACACTGTATTGTTGATGGTGTTGAAGTATGCTCCCAGATATACCATCTCCCTGGAAGGATTCAATTGGCTTTTGGGGAAATTGATGATCCATCCCATCTCTTGTAGCAAACTCAGAGCAGTTTGAGTCTGTTGAAGTAGAACATGATGGGAATTTGACAAGATTAAAATGTCGTCCAGATAGTGAAAAATTCATATTTTCTTCTCTCGGAGTATTGCTATAGATGCCTGAAGAATTTTGGAAAAAGTCCTGGGAGAGGTCGACAGGCCAAACGGTAGAGCCCTGAATTGGAGGTGATCTTGAAGCACAAACCTGAGATAGGACTGATATTGAGGATGTATCGGGATGTGGAAGTACGCATCTTTTTGATTGATGGAAGTCATATAATCGTTTGGTTGCACGGAAAGGATAATTGACTGCAATGATTCCATTTTGAACCTCGGGAGAAGAATGTGTTTGTTCAACTTCTTTAAGTCTATCACAGGTCGCCAATCGCCTGTCTTTTTGGCCACTAAAAAGAGAGGCGAGTAAACACCCTTGCCTTTTTGAGAGGAAGGAACTTCTTGTACTGCATCCTGATAGATTAGAAGCTTGATGTATTCTATCAAACATTTTCTTTTTTCTTTTGAAGATGGAAGTCGAGTCGGTAGGTATATGGTTTTTGGAACAGTTTTGAATTTCCAACGGTGCCCTTTGCTGATCGTCATCAGCACCCAAGGATTTGAAACCCTGTCTGCCCACACTCGAGCAAAGGCCATAAGCCTCGCTCCTACAGGAGTGTGGGCAGACAGGGGCTCAAAAGGGCTTTCCCTGAGTCGTACGAGTAGCAGCAGTATTTTTTACAGCAGCCTGAGCTGGCTGCCATTTTCTTTGGTATTCCTTACCAGGTTTGTAGGAATGTAGGTTTTTAAAGTTTTGAAATTGAGTTTGAGGCTTTTGGTTATATTTCTGTTTCCTAAATTGCCTGTCTTGAGGAATCTGACCCGATTTTCCTCCTGTTTTCTTGGATATGGCAGTATCCAGTTTTTCTCCAAATAGAAATTTCCCACTAAAAGGAATCTTGACCCAGTTTTGTTTTGATGAGTTATCTGCTTTCCAAGGTTTTAGCCAAAGGGCTCTCCTGACTGTAACAGATGATCGCATTGCTCTTGATGATGCTCTCACTCCATCAATAGCCGCTTCTCCCACAAAATCGGACGCTATCTTTAGATCTTCCAGAGCTGAAACTATTTGATCCACGTCAGCGCCCGTCTTAACTGCTTCTTCTATATTATTAGTCCAAATTCTCATGGCTCTTGACAATGAAGTTAGAGCAATTGAAGTTTTACAAGCTGCTCCTCCAGAAAGATACGACTTTTTGAACTCATTTTCCATTTTCCGATCAAGAACTTCTTGGAAAGAAACAGAGTCATCCACTGGTAGCGTGACATGTTTTGCTAGACTAGCTATGGAAGAATCAACCAAAGGAGGAATTTGCAGAAATTCTGTATCAACATCTCTAAAAGGGTAGAGTTTTGACCATCTGTTAGTAAAAGAGGACTTGTTTTCAATCTTGTTCCATTCATCAATAATAACTCCTTTAATTTCTTTCATCAATGGAAACGAAGGTCCAGATTTTGTTAAATGAGGGTAATACTTTTCTACTTCTTTTATGGAATCTTCAGGATCCATTCACTGCAAAGCCTCCTTTATGGCATTCACCAGAGGTTCAACCAAAGAGAATTGAAAATTGACTTGATCTTCAGAGTCAGAATCTGAATACAGAGGTGGATTTGGTTGGCTAGAACTATCCTCCACTACCAGATCTTGTGGAAGAGATGCAGATTCTTGCACGACAGTAGATGGAACAGATGGAAGTTTTGAAGATAGTTCCTCTCTAACTGCTTGTTTAATCAAGTCCAGGACCCTCCAGGAATCTTCTGCTTTATTCAATGACTTTTCTTCAAAGCAAACTTCGCAAACTATTTTATTTAGAAGTGATTTCCTTCCACACATCCAGCAGTCTCCTTTACAAGGTCTTGCAGGGGATGGGTTACGATAACAAGGAGATGGTCTTCTTGATCTTGATCTAGACCCATAATAGGATCTATAGGATGGTGATCTATTTTCACCCCACTAATATCCCCACAAGATTACCTGTGAGCCTCCGCCTGGTCTTTATTACGACCCATGGCAAATAATAGTCAAGCCGCAAAAAGAAGAAGAAGAAGAAAGAAGAAAAGAAGAGTTAGAAGTATACATAACTATGTATACACTAAATATCACTTATACATATATATATATATATATATATATATATATATATATATATATACATACATATATACATATACATATACACGTCCATATGTACACATACAGACATGCAGCACTATCACCCTCTTTTTTTTTTTGTATTATTATTACTTTTTATTTTTTTTCAATTTCTATATAAATATATATAAATTATATAGTTAACTAACTTAATAATAAAATATTACGTTCAGCAAGAAGGTAAACCCTTTTGATGGCGCTTCCAAGCTTCCACGGCTGCAGAGCTAAACTAGAAGCAGCCTCCAGCCTGGAAAGCGCCGCTTAAATAGAAGTACAAGGGTGTGGGCATGCTCAGAACGAGCTGCCCACATCCAAGATGGCCACCGACGCATCAAGAGGGCAGAACAGGGGCGGATCTTCAGCTGTGCTTGAAAAAGCCACCTAGTCTCGCGCGGCCGAAACATTCAGGAAGTGCCTCACTCCACTCAAAACCACGCTGCTGCGGACCAAGCACCCCAGGAACGATATAGGAGAAAATCCTCCGCCCGGCCGGCAACAGTGAAGGTGTAAGAGCCTTCCAAAGACAAACAGATAAGTGGAAAATAAAAGAGAAAAAATAGAAAGTGCAGCATATATTGTATTTAACAAGTCATAGTTCACCAGGACTATAAACCGGGATCTCAGGAGAAGCATTTAGACCCTATAAGAGACTTCCCCAGGGAAAGGGATAAACCCTGGAGGTAAAAAGATGTTGTTTAAAGGGATAGCAAAATAGTGTCCAAGAGGAGGGGAGGACAAAGGAAAAAGGGGGTGGGCCCGGAACCCATAGTATGCTGCCATGGAAGCACCAGGAAAAAAAAACATCTTGGTAATTCCCATCCCATTTGCATCTGAATCCCATAGGCTACCTCCATCCTTACTTTTTTCTCTCTACCTAAATAAAAACATTTAAAAATAAACAAGAACCTCCATAAATTTCAATTATTTAAAACCAGTAACAATATACTTAAATGTTAAATATTTCAAAAATATAATAAAAATACCCAATTACCTTAATAAGCTTAATGGGCAAACACAGGAAGTTTGTAAGTATTCCTTCCTGCTGAGAAATAACACTGGTAGTTGCAAAGACCAATAGGAAACTCCTGTGGAAAATTTACTGATGCCTTTTTTCCAGCATTTCTCAGTCATCATTCAAGTATAAGCCAAGCACCCACGTGAAGACGGATCGGGGATCGTTCCCCCGATCCATCATCAGTACCGTGATTACTCTAGCGGAAACTGTTGTTTAAATAATCACGGTGGACAATGGGGATCTGAGCAATTGGTTGCTCAGTGATCCATCAGGATGGTCGCAATTGCCACACATCACTGAACATTTTATAACTAGTTTTTGTTAAACAATGCTACACAATATTGCAAAAACAATTGTTTGTTGTGAAATAAATCCCCCATTGTGGGTATGGACCTTCAGGCACACTGATTTGTTCAGTGACCCCCATGATCCCTTGCACCAATCATTTCTGCTTTGGGGGAGCATGAATACTTTTTTCTACTATTTTTTTTACTACTTTTTAACAATGATTACAATTTTTTTTATCAATGATCACTATTACTAACAGTAATTTTTTCTGACGCTGCCATATCCCAATCCCCTGAATAATATCATTTATTTATTTATGATAGTTTACTAATAGCTAATAATAATAATATTTAACTACCTATTGATAGTAGTCCACAACATTTCTTGTAATTAATATTTTTTGTATTATATATGCTTTAATTAATACGTTTCTTTTACATTTTGTGATAGAATAAAGATGTATATGTTTAAAATATGTTTACAATTGTAGAAGATTTTATTAACTGGGGTGGTGTTTATGAGAAACAATATGGTGGAGTTTGTAATGTATGGACTATTACTAGGCAGTAGGCACAACTTGTTACTGACCTGAAGAAGCGGGGCCAACCTGTGAAATGCATAGTCATTGTACAATAAATATTTGTTCCAGTAGCCATTATATGACCGGTAGAGATGGCCCGAACCTCCGATTTTCGGTTCGCGAACCTTCTCCAAAGGTTCGATTTGCGTGAACCGCAATAGACTTCAATGGGGAGGCGAACTTTGAAAACTAGAAACAGTTATGCTGGCCACAAAAATGATGGAAAAGATGTTTCAAGAGGTCTAACACCTGGAGCGGGGCATGGCGGAGTGGGATAGACGGCAAAAGTCTTGGGGAAAAATCTGAATTTGACGCAAAGCAGCGTTTTAAGGGCAGAAATCACATTGAATGCTAAATTGCAGGCCTAAAGTGCTTTAAAACATCTTGCATGTGTATACATTAATCAGGGAGTGTAATTAGAGTACTGCTTCACACTGACACACTTAACTCACTGTGTAACGCACCACAAAAAGCTGTTTGCGTAGTGACGGCCGTGCTGGACTGGTGCGCACCATGACGAGAGTGCAGGTGATGGCGGCTTTCCAGCCCATATGGTCGCCGGGCTGAGGTAGCTGAATGACAGAACAGTGACTGTCCACTGGGTGCACTGTGAACAACAGGAAGGTAGGTATATGCAGTGATGGGTATTACAATGTGCACCTGTCACACACAGACAGGTAGCGGACAGGCACAGTGACACTGCGTGCGCTCAACCCACGTAGGTAGGTGGGTGCACTGTGAACAATAGGTAGGTAGGTATATGCAGTAATAGGTATTTAAATGTGCACCTGTCACACACAGACAGGTAGCGGACAGGCTCAGTGACACTGCGTGCGCTCAACTCACGTAGGTAGGTGGGTGCACTGTAAACAACAGGTAGGTAGGTATATGCAGTGATGGGTATTACAATGTGCACCTGTCACACACAGACAGGTAGCGGACAGGCACAGTGACACTGCATGCGCTCAACTCACGTAGGTAGGTGGGTGCACTGTGAACAACAGGTAGGTAGGTATATGCAGTAATGGGTATTACAATGTGCACCTGTCACACACAGACAGGTAGTGGACAGGCACAGTGTAACTGCATGCGCTCAGCTCACGTAGGTGGGTAGGTGCACATATGCAGTGATGGGTAATGTGCACCTGTCACACACACACACAGGTAGTCACTGAATGGGCTGGGCCTGGCAGTGGCACACACAGTATGAATTATCAAGGCTGTCTATGCAACACAAGTGTCAGTGGGACACACAGAAATAAAAAAAATAGATCACAAGAACAAGATTAGCTCTCAAAAGAGCTGTTGTGGGGTGCTATTTTAGCAATAAGAATGTGCCTGCTGACTGTGATGTAGAGGGTCAAAGTTGACCCTAATGGTGCACTATGGGGGCAAATAGAACTTCTGGTAAATTTTGCGGTTCTCTGTGATCGCGAACCCCCGGAAGTTCGCCTGGAATTGTTCGCCAGCGAACCGTTCAGGCCATCTCTAATGACCGGCTCATTCTTCTAGAGAGAAAGGCCAATCTATGACTCTCGATTTTAATATTTTAATGTGTTGTATTAGTCTGGGCACCTCCTCCCAATAGCTGGTACTCACTAAACACTTTCAGGGCTCGTTCACACTAGGGGTGTTTTTGGCCTTTTTTCAAGCGATTCTTAAAATCGCCCATAAAATGGTTGTGCAATGAATCTCTATGAGAAGGTTCATATCAGCGCGGTTCGTGCACTGTGCGTGCAGCGAAGCGGTGCCTGCACCATTTTTGGGGCGATTTTACCTCAATGGAAGGTATAGCAAAAACGCAAATGCTCACAAAATCGCTTTTGCGTTTGCGTTTTTAAGAATAAATACATTGTATTTATTATTTTCCCGGTCAAAGAGTTCACTTCCTGACTTGCGTCAGGGAGTGAATTAAAAAAAACGCTCGGCAAAAGCGCTTAGAAAAGTGATTCCACAAAAACACAGCGCCCACCCAAGCACCGGGAATCAAAAGAAAAATTACTTCAAAAAAAGCCCAACGTGAATGCTAACGCAAGTGGAACGCAATGTGAACGAGGCCTTAAAGTTTTTTTTATATGGCAGCAACATTCTATTATTTAGTATTGAATATGTAGTTATGTTTCCACATTTCATTTTTTTTATATTTTTCGTTAACTAGAACCAATCCTAATGTAAGCACATTCTACATTTGTACAGCCCTGTACAGCCCTTCCTGCAGCTTTAGATTAATGCATACCCTTGAGAGTAAGTGAACAACGTTTCACTATATTTCTGAATGGGCCATTATATATTAAAGGACACCCAAGGCGAAAACAAACTAATGAAATAAATGATTGTATCTATCTTCCTTCTCCTAAAAATGACTTTTTAAGACATTCCAGTTTTATTCTATGTTTAACTGTTTTATTGTTTTTGCTCAATGACACATTCATTGAAGTATGCCAGAACTAAAATCTATGAACTATTGATCCTTTTTTCCTTGTCCTGCTCTCAGAAGCCATTTTCTGCTAGGAAAGTGTTTTATAGTTGGAATTTCTTATCAGTGAGGAGGGGTCACACTGTAGTCACTGTACATACCCATGTCTATCTCATCATGTCACATGTCACCATGGGTATCCTTTAAGGCTCTTTGTACACTCATTTAATAGCAGCGTGTTCTCAGTGTATTTGGTGAATGGATTTTAAATGAAGGTTGACAATGTTCCATAAAAAGTATTTAAACATTTGCACCCTACATTAAGGTTGTGCTCAATGAGTTAGAAAAAGGCAGGTCAAACACAAAATCACACAAGCTCTTGTCATACCGGCCTTAATCGCCTGTAATGTAGAGGTCCTCTGACCACATCTTTACCAGTTCCAGATTATCCAAAACTCAACTCTATATTAAAGGTGTGGTTACTTCCCTGCCCCTAAATTATATGCACTAGAGTTGTCTTGAACCTCTAATTTTAGGTTCGCGAACCTCGAACACGAACATGCGAAAAAAGTTTGCGAACCGGCAAACTTCACAAACCGCCATAGACTTCAATGGGCAGGCGAACTTTCAAAACTACAAACACTAATTGTGGCCAAAAAAGTGATGGAAAAGATGTTTCAAGGGGTCTAACACCTGTAGGGGGGCATGGCGGAGTGGGATACATACCAAAAGTTCTGGGGAAAAATCCAGATTTGACGCACAGCAGGGTTTAAAGGCAGAAATCACATTGCATTGCTAAATTGGAGGCCTAAAGTGCTTTAAACCATCTTGCATGTATATATATCAATCAGGTAGTGTAATTAGTGTACTGCTTCCCACTGACAGACTAAACTCACTGTGTAATGCACCGCAAACAGCTGTTTGTGTAGTGACGGCCGCGCTGGACTGATGCGCACCATGGTGAGAGTGCAGGCAATGGCAGTTTTCAAGCCCATATGGTCGGGCTGAGGTAGCTGAATGACAGAACAACAGTGACTGAGTGTCCAGCTGATCGAATTTGGTCTGTCCACAATGATGAAACAACCTTATTATATTCTTGGGTCAGGTGTGCCCCCCCAACCCCAACACACTCGGTTAGCCGGTCATTGCTTCATTATGATATGCAAGCCCCTTCACCACGGCAAAGTAATGATCACAAAGGGGAATTGACAAATGTACATGCCTTTTGTTTTGTTGTTGCAGTCGCAGTGCAGCAAGAAAAATTAGGCAGACATGTACACACTCCAGAAAAATTATTATAGCGGCCACCTGGAGTCCTGGACCCTGTTGGCTGTGGCGGAGAAAGCAATCAAGCGGCCTGCAGGCAGAGATGCTGTGTGGGGACCAACTTAGTCTTGGGGCAGGCAGTCACGCGGCATGCAGGCAGAGATGCTGTGTGTGGGGACTGACTTAGTCTTCCGGCAGAGAGTAGTCCTCCGGGATCCATGCCTCATTCATTTAAATAAAGGTGAGGTACTGAACACTTTTGTGACCTAGGCAACTTCTCTTCTCACTGACAATGCCTCCAGCTGCCCTTAAGGTCCTTTTTGACAGGATGCTTGAGGCAGGGCAAGCCAGAAGTTGGATGGCAAAGAGGAGGTGGCAGCAGGCTTGCCTGCAAGCCGTGGAGTTGTCACAACCAGGTCCGCTACACAGCCACGTACTCCGTGCTCGCCAGCGGTCACCAGGTTGACCCAATGTGCCGTATAAGTAATGTACCTGCCCTGACTCTGCTTGGCAGACCAGGTATCCGTGGTCAGATGGACCCTTGACCCAACGCTGTGTGCCAGAGATGACACCACTTGCCTTTCTACATCACGGTACAGTTTGGGTATCGCCTTTTGAGAAGAGTAATTGTGGCCTGGTATCTTCCACTGCGGTGTGCCAATCGCCACAAATTTACAGAGGGCCTCAGAGTCCACCGGCCGGTATGGTAACAGCTGGTGAGATAACAGTTCCGCCAAGCCAGCTGTCAGACATTGGCTTCTTCTGCTCAAAGATTTCCTTCACAGACACCTGGCTGCTGCTGTGGGCAGAGGAGCAGGAAGCGCTCAAGGTGAGAGGCGGAGTGGAGGAGGGTGGCTATGAAGGTGCAAGGGATAAAGCAGCTGAAGAAGATGCTGCACCTGAAGGAGGAAGAGGAGGCAGAGGGTGGCTTTGCATTTGTTTGCTGCTTTTCCTCAGGTGGTCTTCCCATTGCCGTTTGTGCTTTTTCACCATGTGCCTTCGTAAGGCAGTTGTCCCTACGCGGGTCTTGGTCTTTCCACAACTCAATTTTTGATCGCAGATAGCACAGAAGGCATTGCTCTCATCTGAGGCAGACACACACACAAAAAACTCCACACCGCTGAGCCCTGGAATGATGACACTTTGGTGGTGGCATCAGCAGCTGACCTTAAAGAACATGTTGGCTGGCTGTCCATAGGTGGCGATACATGCTGCTGGACACTGCCATGAGATGTTTCTGATGACGAGCTCCCCCTGCTTCTTTCAGCAACTCGTCTCCTCCTACTCCTCTCTGACTCCCCCTCTGAATTTTTCCCCTGGTCATCATGTCTATAAGGATCCATGGCAGTATCATCATCATCATAATCATCCTCCACAGCTTCGCTTGTATCAGACACCTCCAAAACTGCACCAACAACAGCAGGGGCGTAACTAAGACCCACCGGGCCCCCCTGCAGAAATTTTAAGCGGGCCCCTACCCCCACGGGACCCGCTCAGGGCCATTTTGGGGGCTGGAGGGGTCACAGCATGAAGGTAAAGCTATGGCCACAGTCAGCGGGAAGGAGGGACGGTCTCCCCCCCTCCCTCACCTCAGGCTCTCCCCTCTGTGCTCCCCTCCAGCTTCAATAGCCATATGTGTGCAGCGGCAGCTACATACCTTCCGTGCGCTCCAGCGCGGACGCTTCTCTCTCTAGTGTCTGACGCAACTTCCTGTTTATACAGGAAGTCGCGTCAGAGGCTAGAGAGAGAAGCGTCCACGATGGAGCGCACAGAAGGTATGTAGCTGCCACTGCCCGCCACTGCACATATATAGTTATTTAAGCTGGAGGGGAGCGCAGAGGGGAGAGCCCGTGGTGAGCGAGGGGGGGACCATCCCCTCTCCCTGCCAAGTGTGGCCATAGCTTTCCCCTCATGCTGCGACCCCTTCAGCCCCCAAAATGGCACTGAGCGGGCCCCAGGCAGGGGCCCGGGCCCACCCACATGCGCTTGGGCTGCAGCCCCTATTGTTACACCCATGAACAACAGGTACTTCATCATCCTCACACCTTAGGTCCATACTGGCGCCTAACTCAGACATATGAGGTGGTGGTATAACATGCTTAGCCCCATCATCTTGTAACAAGAATGGCTGTGAATCAGTGCATTCCCCACCAAATAACTCCTGCAAAGTGTCAAATGGGGCGGATGTGGTGCTAGTAGTAGCAGTGGTGGCTGCAGAGGAAGATATGTCACTGTTCCGTGCGGAAGCTGAGGAAGTTGAGGTGTTTTGTGTTAAATAGTTAAGTATGTCCTGGAAATCTTGGGAGTTGATGGCACATGCTTTCTGAACACTGTACTTTGGTCCAGGGTCGCACGAATCACGCCACCTCGACCTCAAACAGACCTGCTGGGTGGCCTGCCTTTGGCTCTGCCTCTTGTTTTGTCCATATTGGGGGGATGAAGTGAAAGGTATACACTGACTTGACTAATACCATGTGCGGTTACACTGGTGCAGTGAAAAGGTTGCAGTGACTGCTGGTACAACAATGTGTGGTTACACAGGTGCAGTGAAAATGTGACTGCTGGTACAACAATGTGCGGTTACACAGGTGCAGTGAAAAGGTTCCAGTGACTGCTGGTACAACAATGAGCGGTTACACAGGTGCAGTGAAAAGGTGACTGCTGGTGCAACAATGTGTGGTTACACAGGTGCAGTGAAATGTTGACTGCTGGTACAACAATGTGCGGTTAAACAGGTGCAGTGAAAAGGTTGCAGTGACTGCTGGTACAACAACGTGCAGTCACACAGGTGCAGTGAAAAGGTGACTGCTGGTACAACAATGTGCGGTTACACAGGTGCAGTGAAAAGGTTCCAGTGACTGCTGGTACAACAATGAGCGGTTACACAGATGCAGTGAAAAGGTGACTGCTGGTACAACAATGTGTGGTTACACAGGTGCAGTGAAAAGGTTGCAGTGACTGCTGGTACAACAATGTGCGGTCAAACAGGTGCAGTAAAAAGGTGACTGCTGGTACAACAACATGCAGTCACACAGGTGCAGTGAAAAGGTGACTGCTGGTACAACAATGTGCGGTTACACAGGTGTAGTGAAAAGGTTGCAGTGACTGCTGGTACAATGTGCGGTCACACAGGTGCAGTGAAAAGGTGACTGCTGGTACAACAATGTGCATTTACACAGGTGCAGTGAAAAGGTTGCAGTGACTGCTGGTACAACAATGTGCGGTTACACAGGTGCAGTGAAAAGGTGACTGCTGGTACAACAATGTGCGGTTAAACAGGTGCAGTGAAAAGGTGACTGCTGGTACAACAATGTGCAGTTACACATGTGCAGTGAAAAGGTTGCAGTGACTGCTGGTACAACAATGTGCGGTTACACAGGTGCAGTGAAAAGGTGACTGCTGGTACAACAGTGTGCGGTCACAAGGTGCAGTGAACAGGTATGCAGTGACTGGTATATAAAACTGCGTGCTGTTACACAGGTGCAGTGAAAGGTATACACGGATTGGTATTATAAAATGTTCAGCTGTCACGCACACAGGTACAGTGAACAGGTATGCAGTGTCTGGTATATAAAACTGTGTGCTGTTACACAGGTGCAGTGAAAGGTTGGCACGGACTGGTATTACAAATGTGCAGCTGTCACACACACGTGTACAGTGAACAGGTATGCAGTGACTGGTATATAAAACTGTGTGCTGTCACACAGGTGCATTGAAAGGTATGTACGGACAGTGCTGGGCCTGGCACAGTATAGCAATTACCAAGGGCCAGCTGCGACACATGCAGTGTCAATGGCACAAATGTGCAGTCACACACAGATGCAGTGAAAGGTACTGACTGCTTGTATAATATGTGCAGTCACACACACAGGTGCAGTGAAAAGGTAGGCACTGAATGCGCTGGGCCTGGCACAGTATAGCAATTAGCAAGGGCCAGCTGCGACAGACAGGCCTGAATATGCAAGTGTCAGTGGACCACACAAAAAAAAAAAAACACATCACAAGAACATTCGCTCTCAAAAGAGCTGTTTTGGTAGTGCAAGGAGCAAGCTAACAAGTCTAACAAGAGCCTAACTAAGCTTTTGCTATGTCTCTGCAGCAACCTCTCCCTTCTCTCACTACTACAGCAGCAGACAGAGTGAGATCATGGCCGACGCTGCTGCCTTATATAAGGGGCTCCAGGAGGGAGTGCAGCCCGATTGGCTGCCATGTGTCTGCTGACTGTGATGTAGAGGGTCAAAGTTTAGCCCAATGATGTAGTATAGGGGCGGGTCGAACCCACCATAAAGTTCGCGTTTCGATGCGAACGCTAACCAGCGATGTCCGCGCGAATAAGTTCGCGGCCGAACCATTTTTAAATATTGGTGCTACATTAGCTTTATGTCAGTGTACTGGCACCATGTCCCTCGTTGATTAACCTTTCAAAGATTTGTGAACGAAACGTTCCTGTACTTGAACTTATTGTTGCAATGTTCTACATACTTAAAAAGCATTGTTTTTTTCAAGCACAGGGTCTTCTCATCTTGCTGCAGAATCTTTTATATCTCTATTATGTCATTTTGCTTTTTGGGACTTCTGAAGAGCTCACAGCTCTTATAAATGCTAAAAGATAATATGTGCCTCTGCTTTATTTTTATTTTCAAAAATGTTTGCTTGTTAGGTGCTTGAAAGGTTTAATACAGATGAGGTTAAAACACACACACACACACACACACACACACACACACACACCCCAACACACACACACACACACACACAGACACACACACACACACACACCCCAACACACACACACACCAACACACACACACCAACTCACACACAGACACACACACAGACACACACACACACACCCCAACACACACACACACACACACCAACACACACACACACACCAACTCACACACACACACACAGACACACACACACACACACACACACACACACACACACACACACACTAACACACACACACACACACACACACACACACACAAACACACACACACACACACAAACACACACACACAAACACACACACACACCAACACACACACACACATATATAATTCATGAGATTCCATTAAGAATAAACCTCATACTGACATATGCTGCACTGAGTGTTCTTTTTAGAAAATCACTTTATATATTGGGTCTGAATTTATTTAGCTTAAATTAAATTAATGGTTTGACTAGTTGCCAGCCTGAGATGAGGGCTCACATCCTTAGTTATATTTTTTTGTCATTTTTTTAGAACATGCCAATGCTTAGTCAACACATTTTTCAGGTGTGGTCTGCAGAATCTCATTCGAGTCATTTTTTTTTATAACTAGTTTACCTCTTTGTGTTGTCATGCTTGCCTAATTAGATAGCTAGACTGCAAATCACAATCCGTCAGCCTGGTGCTGCCACAATCCCCTAAGCGGCAAGCAGGTGGCAGCAGTGTACAGAAAAAGCTAACTAACAACAGCTGTTCTTTTTACAAGGAGCAGTTTCTGGCAATTGTACTTTTACTTCAGGTTAATAAATGAATGACCCTCCTCAAGTAACTTCTTTATATGAGTCAGGGTGGAATGTTATCTTTCTACCTCCTGTAGTTCTCCCCTTGACCCCTTCACTGCAATGTATTTACAGTTGTAAATACAGACCAATACGAACTTCCTTTATTTGAGACCACTGATAGTAGCTATAAGGGTGCAAGTGAGAGTTTCATCCCATCATTTCCTGGTAAGTAGACGTAATTAAACTATTTTCCTTTTTGTGAATTCGATAATAAAAAAATATATAGTTTGAAGTATAAACAATATGTCAGGGCAGTAGACAGACAAGGGACAGGCTAGTGATGATCACAAATGTCCCATAATTTTAATTTTGCATCATAATTAGTGATGCTCTCCGTATTGTATTGAGATTAAATCCGAATGACTTTCATTCGGATTTCATTCTCTTTATTGCAGCTGAGCGGGTGGGCGAGGGGGGGTTAAACTTACCCAGCATACCTCTTCTTTCATCCGTCCCACGGCGCCTCCCACACTGCGTTCCAAACTGCGTCACAAGATGGGGCGGCGGCGATCGGGGTGCTGACGCAGCTAGCACCCTGGGTTACCGCCAGGAAGGTTAAACACATTTTTTGAAGTTTAAAAACCAGTTGTCCTTAGCATTTTTATAATCGATTTTCTCAAGAAACGTCAAGGTCTTTCTGCTGATGATAGCATGTATAAGGGCTTTGCTATTAACTGCTAAAGTTGTCACAAAATTACGCAAAAGTTTGCATAACTGTGCAAACTTAGGAACTTATTATGTGAAATCAATTGAATGTCCAAATCGTAATTACATACGGCAGTAATTGCATAAATGACATAACATTTTGTGTAATCATAATTAGCAGATTACCATCATCATTAGCAGGCACCAATCATTGCTGCGACAATGTGGGTTTATTGTGACAGGTTCTGGATTACAAGCACCCTACAAACATCAAACGACAATCAGATTGCCACTTCTGATTTGTGATGGCTCCTGCTGTGTGTGGGGAGATAAGCAGACATGGGAGTGGAGATGGGTGTGTGAGCACTAAAAGGACCTAATGACGGCCGGTGTGTGTCTCTGTAGGATGTTTGCTCACATTGTTGTCCCCAAAGGAAGAAATTACTGAGTCTCTACCTGGACTTTAGCAGAAATTGCAATTTTTATTCAAGCACCATAGCCACTAAAACATACAATCTTTCGACCAAAGGGCCTTTGTCAAGTGAGCACTTGGCAAAGGCCCTTTGGCTGAAACTTGGTGTATTTTAGTGGTTATGGTGCTTGAATAAAATTTGCAATTTCTGCTAAAGTCCAGGTAGAGACCCAGTCATTTCTTACTTTGGATTGCTGATACTACACACATATGGTGGGTCCAGGTGTGGACTGGTAGACTCCCTGTTGAATAAATGTTGCAGTGAGAGAAGCAGGACCACTCTATTGTTGACATTGTTGTCTCTGACGGGCATGTGGAAGTACAGAGCGGAGCTAAACAGGCCAAGGCTCCACCCTTTCCTCCCTCAGCCGTGCGGTGATTGAAGAGATCTTTCCTCTTTTTCACTTTATTCAATACAGAGTGCCGCACAGTTGCATATCTTTTGGATCATAAATATCTGAGGACAATCTGCTTCTGTTTGCCAGTGCTGTCAGTTGTATTAGATGAAGATTGGAGGAGGCTCTCCTGCTTGGTTATACTTTCTATTTTACCAAGTAAGTTTTTCCTCCAATACCTATGTGTAACGAATGGGGAATTATCTCAGAGGTCAGCGCACAAGCTGTGCGCTGACACTGCGGAAATCCTCCACAAGCGTCTGAATAAGAGAACCCAGCTTTGGTGCAAAGCACCTGTAGAGGGGAACTCCCACCGGCAGATGGAGCTGTGGAGTACAGAGGAACAAACCCTCTGCACTGCCACAGATGCCAGTTAGGAATTGTACAAAGGGAAGCAAGGCAGGGCAAGATAGCCCCTAGTGAGAGAGAGAGAGCACAGAGACAGAATGTATGTATGTCCACCAATCTAGTTGCCACCCCCCTGCGACGGGGAACACACACCAGCGAAGACCAAGTGGGAAAGCAATCGCCAGAATGGCGATTGCTAATAGTGACACGAGACTGAGTAAAGACAGAGCATAAGTGAAGTAAGAAAGGCACAGCAAACAACAACAATCAGAACGCCAAGGAAAATAACAAACGCACTCGCTAAACGCGGTTGCCGCACGAGAAGCGCAACAGCGACAAAACACGTTAATGGCGCGGTCTCCGCACGAAAAGCGCAAGAGAGACAAAACGCGCCAACCCTGACTAACAAAAGAACACAGGAAACACAAACAAACAAATAACAGAAACGCTTGCTAATCGGTTGCCTTACCTCAGGCAACAGCAAGCGTTTACTTCAGACCGACAGATAGACAGACAACAGAAACAAGTGAGAAAGGATCCACTGCTCTTCCGCAAGATTGAGTGCGATCCGTACACAGGATCAGAACTGAACAGATCCACTGCTCTTCCGCAAGAGCGAGTGCGATCCGCACAACAAGACCGACAGAAGGAGTAACCAGCAGCAACCGCAGCTGAGGGTAAACTCCAAGACAAAATACAGAGAGATCCACCGCCTCTAACGCTAGGGCGAGTGCGATCCACACAACAAGACAGACAGAAGGAGTAACCAGCAGCAACCGCAGCTGAGGTTAAATTCCAGGACAGAATACAGAGAGATCCACCGCCTCTAACGCTAGGGCGAGTGCGATCCAAACAGACAGAGCGATTTTCTGTCAGCCGCCGCTGGCGACAGAATAATCGCAACGGAAAGACAAAATGATTCACTACCGGCAACCGCTGGCGACAGTGCAATCGCACGGACAAGACAAGACAGAATAGGCAGAACAAATATAACACAACCTGACTGCACTAAAAAGGAATGCAAGGAGCACTCCCAAAGGGAACTACTCTAAGCTAGCAATAATAGCCTACAATGAGCAGGGGGCTGAGACTCCAGGCAAGTTAGCAGGAACAAACCTTCATGACAAGCAGGGAATTCTGGAAGCAAATGGTATTTATACTGCAAGCCATCAAAGGAAGCAGCTAAGCAATTTGCATGACAAGTGGATGCAAATTCCACACCAGAACAGCAACTCTACAACTTGCAGAGTGAAGACAGGTCCCTTTTCCAGGGACCTGCAGCACTCAGACCTAAAAAATGGTCAAAAAAGCAGAGCAGATCATTACACTATGCTATACAAGTTTCTGTTTTTAATGTTTAATTCCCACAAGGATAATAATTCTTCCAAGGGACCATACCATATCAATAGTATGTATTTCAAAATTAAGTTCGAAAAATATACGGTACTTCCAAATTTACTCCAAAATTCCTGGATTCAGAAAGTTCCAAATCCAAACTCTGAGCAACTACAGTCCCAAAATGCAATGAAAAATGAACTGGCTAATAAACGTCTGCGGAACAAGTTGCTGTTTAAAAAAAGGAGGCGGAGAGAGGATGTGTACAGTGGTTCAGAGGGACCCCTTTACTCATTCGCGTTCCGTCGTTTTCACTTGAGCAATGTTCACCTCCCATTCATTAGCCTATAACTTTATCACTACTTATCACAATGAACTGATCTATATCTTGTTTTTCCGCCACCAATTAGGCTTTCTTTGGGGGGTACATTTTGCTAAGAGCCACTTTACTGTAAATGCATTTTAACAGGAAGAATACGAAAAAACGGAAAAAAATTCATTATTTCTCAGTTTTCAGCCATTATAGTTTTAAAGTAATACATGCCTCCATAATTAAAACTCATGTATTGTATATGCCCATATGTCCCGGTTATTACACCATTAAAATTATGTCCCTATCACAATTTATGGCGACAATATTTTATTTGGAAATAAAGGTGCATTTTTTTCCGTTTTGCATCTATCACTATTTACAAGTTTAAAATAAAAAAAAAATATAGAAATATTCCATCTTTACATTAATATTTAAAAAGTTTACACCCTTAGGTAAATATTTACATGTTTTTTTGTTTTATTGTAATGTTTTTTTTCTTTTTTATATTAAACATTTTATTTGGGCAGTTTTGGGAGGGTGGGATGTAAACAATAGATTTATAATGTAAATGTGTGTTTGAGGTTTTTTTTTTTTACTTTTAGTTGTAGTTTTACTTTTTGGCCACAAGATGGCGGCCATGAGTTTGTTTACATGACGTCACTCTAAGCGTAACGTACGCTTAGAGAGACGCATGGGGGATGCTACAGCCAGAAAAAGCAAAGCTTTTTCAGCGGGGGAGAGGAATCAGTGATCGGGCACCATAGCCCGATTCACTGTTTGCCTGGCTAACAAAGCGCGGCCAGGAGCGCGCGGCCGTGGGAGCGCGCATGGTTCCTGGACATAGTTTCTACGTCCAGGAACTAAAATAGGTTAATGTAGCTTAGAGGGCAACTTGAGAAAAAGTGCAAATCCTTTCAGTTAAAGCGGAACTGTAAACTCAAACCGTTTCACTCACCTGGGGCTTCCCCAAGCCCCCAGCAGCCGTCCTATTGCAGGCTGGAACCCGAAGAAAGCTTTGCATAGCCCGGGGTGCGCAGGCACAGTTGTTGTCAACTTACAAGTCGATGGTAACAAAACTAGCTGGCTGTAGCAGAATGGAGGATCGTGCAGGACCGGCACGGGACAGGACGGCTGCTGGGGGCTTGGGGAAGCCCCAGGTAAGTGAAACTGTTTGTTTTTTTCAGAGTTTACAGTTCCGCTTTAAAGCTTACAGATATTTTAGGCCAACACATACTGTACAATAATAATTGGTTTATATTACCAAGCCATTATCAGGATAGTGTAGTGTATGCTATTCTGTAGCCAGTCATATTGTGATACCATATGCTTGTTCTTGTGCTCTGCTTTCAGTTGTATCCCTGAAGTTTTCCCTATACATGCATAAGCTTGGTGTTTTTATATGCTTTGTTTTTATTGAATAGTTTAACTATTTCCGTACCAACAGTCTTTGCCCCCTTAAGGACCAGAGACTGCTGGCACAGTAAAATGGCGCTTACCGACGAAATGCCGCAATCATCCACCGCCCCCGCCGGTCACGCCATTCTGTCCCCACCGCCGGTCCCTCTCTCTGCCGCCCCTATGATGGCAGAGCTGTACAAATAGGTCTGGAGCTGCTTTCATTGGCTCCTGACGCTGTCAATCAATGTAAGCCAATGGGATTGGCTAACAGTGATGCCAAGGTCGGGAGCATCTGCCGTCATGTAGACGGGAGCGACTGAACTGCGTGGGGAGTGTGGAAATCTATGTCCTGTCAGATCCACGCAGCCACATGCAGGACGTAGATTTCAAGTTTGTCGGTCCGAAACCAGTTAAAGGATACCCGAAGTGACGTGTGACATGATGAGATAAACATGGGTGTGTACAGTGCCAAGCACACAAATAACTATGCTGTGTCCCTTTTTTTCTTTCTCTGCCTGAAAGAGTTAAATATCAGGTATTAAGGGGCTGACTCAGTCCTGACCTAGACAGGAAGTGACTACAGTGTGACCCTCACTGATAAGAAATTCCAACTTAAAAACACTTTCCTAGCAGAAAATGGCTTCTGAGCTCAAGAAAGAGGTAAAAAGGGGACTTTCTTATCAGTGAGGGTCACACTGTAGTCACTTCCTGTCTGAGTCAGAACTAACTCAGCCACTTACATACCTGATATTTAACTATTTCAGGCAGAGAAAGAAAAAAAGGAACACAGCATAGTTATTTGTGTGCCAGGCACTGTACATACACATGTCTATCTCATCATGTCACATGTCACTTCGGGTATCCTTTAAACTTTTTAACAGACAAGATACAGTAACCATCAGGGCAACAGGGCAAAACGTGTTGTATGCAAAGTTCAAGAGCAGCATTCAATTATAAATAGGCAACACTTCACATCCATTCACAACTCATCATTCCATCAAGCACAATCACCCTAGGGGTAACCCTAATTTGGCAGTGCAATTCATGAATCTCAAACATCGTCACCACGATGAAGTCTCCAATCTGCATGTTGCATGTTACCCTGCATTCATGACAATGCAATGTCTTTCCTCTGTAGTTTCATTTTGGGTTTTTTTTTCACTAATACCAGTTAAATGCTAAATTTTGAGTGCAACCGGTGCAGTGACAGCATTAATTTCCCACCTTCCCCTCTGATTTGTTTATTCATAATCATTAAGTGATGTCACCGTGTGCTTCTGTTTTGTGATAAAAACCCATCATTTATGGTATCACAGACTGCCTGTTCAACAGCACGCAATGCAAATGATCCCTAATATGTCTGAGGGGCAGATACCGCTGCCCATCATCACTGTCAGTCAGACTAGCTCTTCAGCAAACCACCCTGTCTACCCTACCCACATCTGATTACCATAAACTCCTACAGTAACATCTACAGTACAGATAAAGGAACTTTTGATGCCTGGTACACACAATGCAATTTTCTGTTAACTTGAAAGGCGAATCAATTATCTCTGACAGGTTCAATCTGATTTCCGATCATTTTTCTAATCAATTTTGTATAGAAGTGATCGGAAAATCAATGAAGAAACATACGGAAAGGAGATCGAACTTGTCGGAAATAATTGATTAACCTGACGGAAAATTGCATAGTGTGAACCAAGCATTGGAGTTAAAGAGACACTGAAGCGAAAAAAAAATTATGATATTATGATTTGTATGTGTAGCACAGCTAAGAAATAAAACATTAAGATCAGATACATCAGTCTAATTGTTTCCAGTACAGGAAGAGTTAAGAAACTCCAGTTGTTATCTCTATGCAAAAAAGCCATTCATTTCTAGACTTTTAAAAGTCGTGGAGAGGGCTGTCTTCTGACTTTTATTATCTCACTGTTTACTTTTTATCTGCCAGAGAAGAGGTCATTAGTTCACAGACTGCTCTGAAAGAATCATTTTGAATGCTGAGTGTTGTGTAATCTGCACATATTATAGAATGATGCAATGTTAGAAAAAACACTATATACCTGAAAATAAAAATATGAGAATATTTTCTTTGCTGCTAATCTTCTAGTAATTATTCATAGTACACAACCAATTCATTATATCATATTTTTTTTCGCTACAGTGTCTCTTTAAGATGTTGAACTGTTGACAGAATGGATCTTCCTATACAGTGAGGGAAGGGAGTATGTTATCAGCTGCTGAAAAGTCTGACCTCTGTGATTGCCAACGAGGGTTTTGCCACCAAGTGAATCATCTTTTGATAGGGGATCAAAAACTTATTTCAATTATTACAATCATCACATCATGTTCTCACTTTAGGGGTGTGTGTGTGTGTGTGTGTGTGTGTGTGTGTGTGTGTGTGTGTGTGTGTGTGTGTGTGTGTGTGTGTGTGTGTGTGTGTGTGCGTGTGCGTGTGCGTGTGCGTGTGCGTGTGCGTGTGCGTGTGCGTGTGCGTGTGCGTGTGCGTGTGCGTGTGCGTGTGTGTGTGATTTTTATAATTTTTATATCTCCAGTTTGTAGTTTTTGTAGTCTTTGACACCTATTCTTGATTTCTACATGTTGTGTGGTTTATTAAAGGAATACAATAAATAACAACAGTTTATATGTGAGAAAATCCTTCCACTGAATAAAGAATCCTATATAAAATGATAAAAAGAAGAAAAATAACTAATGCTTTTATTATCTTTTTAGTAAGGCATCTGACCATAAATGTAAAGAAATTATTATAAATAATATTTTAAATATAAATGTCTTAGTTAAAAATAACCTCAGTAGTTGCCTGTAGCTGTAACATTCAGCCACAAGAGTGTGCTGTGGTTCTTGTATTTCAAAGAGTTTGCACTGTTATTCATTTGATCTTGTTGCCAACATTAACCATGGGTTTGGATTTTATTCCATATGACAGCACAGTTGTTCTGCACACACAGCCCGCACATAAAATGTCAAGTATAATTTTTTATGCTAGTTTTATTACAGGTGTTGCAAACAATTATTACATCGTTATCTGGGCTGAAAAAGACGTGCATTCATCAAGTTGAACTTTTTTGAGCCTCGCAGCTCCTCGGTCCACAGGAAAGACAAGCCACAAGGGTAGAGATCTCCCTGACTAAATCAATCTATCATTCTCCCACAACTAGCAATCATAGCTGCAGGCGCCCTTCACAGCAAAAAGCATCTAATGCCCTGTCTAATGCAAGTATAGAAATGCCATAATTAATATCTTCGGTGAGATATTCCAAATATTAACCATTGTTACTTTGAAGAAAACCTTTAAAGGAAGGTGAAACCATCTCCTTTCTTCCATGGGCGGACCGTGGGTTCTTGTTTTCTGTACAGACCTGACGTTGAGATGCCAAGCTTTTATACAGTATATTGCCCTTGAATGTATTATGTGTACATATTAGTCAGTTCACCTCTTTTTAAGCTATTTAAGCAAGTTTGTCTAACCTTTCATCCATCTCTTAGATTAATGTGGTTCCAATGTTTCGTACCTGTTGTAAAACACCCTCCCTCAAATGCTCAATAATTCAAGGGGCACTACAGCGAAAAACTGTAAAATTTAAAATATGTGCAAACTTATACAAATAACAAGTACTTTTTTTCCAGAGTAAAACGATCCATAAATTACGTTTCTCCTAGTTGCTGTCACTTACAGTAGGTAGTAGAAATCTGAAGAAGTGACAGGTTTTGGACTAGTCCATCTCTTCATAGGGGATTCTCAGCAAGGCTTTTATTCTTTACAAAGATATTCCCAAAAAAGGATTTAACCCTCCTGGCGGTATATTAAAAACCGCCAGGGGGCAGCGCAGTGGTTTTTTTATTTTTTATTTTTTTTAAATCATGTAGCGAGCCTAGGGCTCGCTACATGATAGCCGCTGCTCAGCGGCATCCCCCCAGCCCCGCCGATCACCTCCGGCGATAGGCGATCAGGAAATCCCGTTCAAAGAACAGGATTTCCTGGAGGGCTTCCCCCGTCGCCATGGCGACGGGGCGGGATGACGTCACCGACGTCATGGACGTCTTGACGTCTAAGGGAGTCCCGATCCACCCCTTGCCGCTGCCTGGCGCTGATAGGCCAGGCAGCGCAGGGGTCTAGGGGGGGGGCTGTGTTGCGACGCGGATAGCGGCGATCGAGCGCGGGGCGGCGGCGATCGAAGTGCTGACGCAGCTAGCAAAGTGCTAGCTGCGTTCAGCAAAAAAAAATTACTCAAATCGGCCCAGCAGGGCCTGAGAAAACCTCCTGTGCGGCTTACCCCGAACTACGTTCGGGGTTACCGCCAGGAAGGTTAAACAATGATGCTGGCCAGCTTCCCTGCTCGCTACACAGTTTTTTGGCAGTTGGACAGAGCAACTGCCATTCATTAAGTGCTTTTGAAAATAAATATATCCCTGAGAATCAAAACAAATATTTTGGAACATAAATACATGAAAAGTTGAAAACACTGTACAATCGGGGAATCCATCAATACGTGTACAAATACATACATTATTATTATTATTATTATTTAGTATTTATATAGCGCCGACATATTACGCAGCGCTGTACAGTGTATATATATATATATATATATATATATATATATATATATCTTGTCACTAACTGTCCCTCAAAGGAGCTCACAATCTAATCCCTACCATTACCATATGTCTATATTATGTAGTGTAAGTACTGTAGTCTAGGGCCAATTTTTTAGGGGGAGCCAATTAACTTATCCGTATGTTTTTGGAATGTGGGAGAAAACCGGAGTGCCCGGAGGAAACCCACGCAGACACGGAGAGAACATACAAAATCTTTGCAGATAGTGCCCTGGCTGGGATTCGAACCAGGGACCCAGTGCTGCAAGGCGAGAGAGCTAACCACTACGCCATACATAGTGGATATGTGGTTTGAGACATCACCAATATTGGTACACGTTCATATGATAAATTACAGCAAACTAAGAAACAGTGGGAGGAGCTACTGCCCTTTGTGAGTGTACAATCTAGAGTGTAGTGAGTTGAAGATGTTAGAGAAGGAGGCACAGGAATAAGCAGATGAGCCTCCACTGCAACCTACAGCAAATTATAGGCTTGTCTTTAAAGGTGTGTTTTGAAAGTATGTTTGAAGGTTTCCAGTCTCACAGCATGATAGACAGGCTGTGGTAGAGCATTACAAAGGAGAGGTGACACTCGTGAGAAGTCCTGGATGTGGTAGTGAGAGGAGGTGACCAAGCTAGAGGACAAGAGGGTCTCCTGAGAGGAACAAAGGTTCCGGTTGGTATCTGGAATAAGAAAATGTGTGGTAGTGACAACTTATGTAGAGCTTTCTGCCTACCACTTATTGCCCATCACTTATCTTCCTGCTACCTGTCTGCCTGTCATTTATCTACCTACAACTTATTAGCCTATTAATCATCTATCGACCATTTATCTGCCTAACCAACTGAAAGACCAACTCATTTGCATAATGCACGTGCAAGCGGAATGACAGACTGCACGATACGGCCACATTCAAAACAAGTACAAGTCGTTCAAATTATTTGTAAACACGTGGCCAACTGCACAATATCAGCCCAACAGTCATGTGATTTGATGCACCAGTTGGATGGGGCAAACTGCCTTTTATTAGTTGATCGTCTAGTGGCTTGCCACCAGTATACATGCCTGTTTTCCTTTCAACAGACCAAAATCAGAGGATGATCAGGCAGCTTGGTTGAACATGTGTATGGGCCTTTAAGCCTTGTAACCCGCAAGATGGTTCACGGCTAAAGTGGAAGGTCGGAGTTGCCTCTGCTGAGGCCATTGTTCTACTACTCACTCTGCCAGCTCCATCATGCACCTTGCCATCTGCCCTTCTTTACCCTGCATAGCAACAGTATGTGTTGCTAGCCTGCAGTTTTTACTGCCTGCCATGTATCTACCAACCATTTATTTGCCTGTGAAAGAAAGCAGTAGAGATGCCTGGAGCCTCACATCTGTAACTTGTATAACTTCCTCTTTATTATTCAGTTATAAAAAACTTACATGCAGGTAAAACAAGTAGCGTTAGAACTTACACACGGCACAAGTTGATAAGGAAGTGTGGCAGGAAGGTCGGTCAATGTTTAACTCTAGGGCTTTCTCAATTTATCTGCATGTGAGATTTTTTTTTTATAAGAGTTGAACAAAAAGGGAGTTTTACAAGTTACGAATGTGAGGATCCAAGCATCTTTACTGCTTTCTCTGATTGAGCCAGATTTCTGGGAAGGCCACACAGGCCATGGCCTTGCACGGCAAAAGCAGAAGGGCAGCAAGACTTGTAGAGATAAGAGGCCACATGCTAAAGTAAATCATGCTCCACAGCCACCCTGCTTTGCTGCCTGAATTCCAGAGCTCCCAGTCTCTCTCCCATTCCTGGCAGACAGCATCTGCTGTCATTTGATGATCTTTTCCTCTGTATGATGAACAGTGGCGTAGCTAAGGAGCTATGGGCCCCAGTGCAAGTTTTACATGGGGCCCCCCAAGCACTCCATACATAACAATTGATACGGCACACCAAAACCTGCCAAGGACAACCACAGTGTCAGAGGTGCAAGAAGGTGATGGGGAACAGTTTGTTAATGATTACTACTATTTAAAGCATCTATACAAGCGATTATTACCAGCACAGGACCAATAGGGAGCTAATATTGTGCTTGAGGGAGGGCCCCAAATGACCCAAGGGCCTCGATACGGTTGCTACCTCTGCAACCCCCATTGCTACGCCAATGATGATGAACAAGACATACAAGCTGCTGTGGAAGTGCTAGGGGTTTACAGTAGAGAGCAGAACTCTTACGTATGGTGAGTTTTCATGCACACATTCACATTCTTGAACAGGAAATGTTAGCTCTGCTAGGATTCCTCTACCCTTATCACTGTCAGACAGTTTATTACTGGTCAGCACTGTTAAAGACCTGAGACCACTTCAATTTATGGCTGGCATTTTTTGTCCAATGGAATGACAGCAGCAGTCTCTGTGCTACAGTTGAAAGCTTTCCTCGTTTTAGTAGCAGTAGATCCAGATCCAGGCATCTTTACTGCTTTCTCTGATTGGGCTAGATTTCTGGGGAGACCACACAGGCCATGGCCTTGGGAGGTAAAAGCAGAAGGGCAGCTGGACTTAGAGGGATAAGAGGTCACATGTCAAAGTAAATCATATCTCCTGGTCCACAGCCACCCTGCTTTGCTGCCTGAATTCCAGAGATCCCTGCATCTCTCTTACTTCCTGGTGTTTGATGACAGACAGCATCTGCTGTCACCTGATGATCCTGTCATGGCCGGCCTTTGACCTGAGCGACCGGAGCGGTCGCTCAGGGCGCCAGCTCTCATGTGCAGAGGATAGTGTCGCCCATTGCTGCCCCGCTGTCTCTCCTCATCATTCCAAATTTGGGGGGGCCCTAACTGTCCCACAGATTGTCTTTATTAATATTCCTGAAAGGTTCTAGCCTTCATTTTTAAGTGTATTCGGAATAATGCACTATTTCCATCCATTTCATGGTTGTTATTATTAGTATTTTTCTATTATACATATGTGATGTGTCATAGACATCTGAGCATTTGGCGTTGTGTCACGACTTCAAAAAGGTTGGGAACCACTGTCCTAGGAGATATCTCTGGAGAAAAGGTGAATTGCATATGTGTGTGTGTATGTGTGTGTACGCGCGCGCAAAGAGGATGAAAGGGGCACCAAAATCAGGTTTCGCTCAGGGCGCTGTGAAACCTAAGGATGGCCCTGGATCCTGTCCTCTGTATGATGAACAAGACATACAAGCTGCTGTGAGAAGTGCTGGGGGTTTACAGCAGAGAGCAGAACCCCTATGTTTAGGTGAGTTTTCATGCACACATTCACATTTAAGGACAGGAAATATTATCGGGGCTATGTTTCCTTTCCCCCTTATTCTGTCAGACAGGTTATTACTGGTCAGTGCTCTTAAAGACCTGAGACCACTTAAATTTCAGCTGACACTACACCCATGCCAGTGTGTGTAGTTTGGGATCCTTTTACGGATATGTTGTCTGTTTTAGATGGGCTTCTCTCCATTGCGCTGCCCGGTCCCCTGTTTGTGGCTCTGAATGTAGCTAGTCACACAGAGGACAAAGAAGCAGTGCCTGCTCTGTCCACTCACGCTCCCAGTAATTTTGCGCTCCTGTCTGGATGCACACAACAGCTGAGGCCAGGAGCAGGGGCGCCTGACGGGACAGGCAGTACAAGCAACTGCTTGGAGCGCATTGGTTGCCAAGGGTGATGCTGCTGAACCCCGTAGTGCGCCTGTCAATAACAAACAGTCACCAGTCACACACCTTCAGTCCTATGCTGGCCGCAGCTACGTTGCCGCTATCATGTACACTCCCATGCCTCCCCCAGCCAGCGCCGACGACCACCCACAGGACCAATAGAGACAAAGCACATGTGCTCTGCCCCTCCTTTATGGCTACGCTTTCCTCCAACACAGGCCCAGTGTGGAGCTGCGATCTTTGCCTTTAACTCCGCCCCCTTTCCCTGTCAGCCAGAAGTTTGTACACACTGGCCGGCCGGGCCACCTGATCTTTTGTCACTGCATGTGCCCAGCATGTGAGCTATCAAGCTGATGGTCATACGGACGATGAGTGCACTGAGCGGCACAGGGGGCCGGAGCACTGGTAGAAAGACTCAGACAAAATAAGCAGTGGTGACCTGCTGTGTAAGTGATAGGGAGCATGAAACATATGGATCCCATCTCCTTTCCCACGTCAGTGAGACCTTGCACATGCTATAATGAGGTATGAAGATATGTATGCTATAATGCTGACTAAATTAATGCTGCATGTGGAATGATTAAAAGTCACTGCACTGCTACTGTTGGTGCCTGATTCTGCTTCTTGATTTGTATATGTATATTGGCATGGCATAGACTTGGAGAGGCAGGCAGCTGGAAACAGTATGGGCAAAATCTGTGTGCGCAATACTGTGTACAGCATGGTGCTTTTGTTCAGCTGCTGCAGTATTCTGGCAGAGGTCTGGAGAAATTGAGTTTTTTTTACTTACCTGGGACATCTTTCAGCCCGCTATAGTTATTCAGATGCCTCATTGTCCCCAATTCCCATCCGTTGTACTGCAGCCAACCCAATTATCGTTTGTGACCTAGCTGGGTTGTGCAACACGGCGAATGCGCTGTCTTGGCTGAACACCTTCTCAGCGCACTTCCATTGCCAGGAACAGTCTGTGCATGCAAGTCTGTGCAAACTCAGAATGCTCCCGGCCACAGGAGCACGATCGAGGAGGGGGCTCAGACAGCACATGCATCATAGTGTGTGACGCAGTATGGTCTCAGACTTTAATTGGGCTGACAGCAGCACAACGGAGAGGCCCCGGAGGACACCGAGGGACCTGAGAGACTACAGAAGCCCCAGGTAAGTATAAATCCACTTTTTTTCCCATCTTCGGTACACTTTCAAGTGAAACTTAGTTTTCTAAGAAGAGGAAACATTCTGGAGTCCATAGAGCCTAGCCTGTCCTTTCTCCATCCCGTTGTTCCAACACTGTCCCCGTTTGACATCCCAGGTCAAATACCTCTTCTGGACATCTTGTGCATGCTTCAAAAGTACTCATGTTTCCCAATATTTCCAAAGATGAGCAGATCTAAATAAATAAATCGAGGATAGCTTGGGTTTATTAAACAGAACATTTTCACTGTGGCTTCCTGCATGAGCATGCAATCACACTGCTAAATTATTACAGCAGCTATCCCCTCAATGACCCAATACAATCCAGGTGAGCACAATGCAAACTAAAGACAATTACCCAACCTGTTTGGCTATTTTTGCTGGCCTGCCCATGCAGAGCCAGTTCAGTACTGGATCTTGCCTCCTTGTAAGTGAACTGGCATTGCGAACGCCGCACCAGTTCAACAGCTGCAGCTCCCCTGTTCCAGGCTGTGGGAGTCTTTGTATAGCGAAAGAAGAGCTGCAGGAAAATGACATTTAAAGCCCAGCATCTGAAGCCTGGGGAGATATGCTGGAGGCCAAGAGAGGAGGGCCAGGTGAATAGATTTTTATTTTTTTTTTAGGTGCCACTGACACCAGGGATATTAGGGGGCACTATCTGGGTTGAGGGGGTTGAAAAAGGACAAAACTACACCGCACTTGTGGTTGCCTAAGCCTGATGCGGCGTAGAGATGGCTCAAACCTCCGATTTTGGGTTCGCGAACCTCGAACGCAAATTTTCGTAAAAGTTTGCAAACAGACTGTTTGCAGCGGGCACCATAGACTTTAATGGCAGGCAAATAACTGCCGACTTTAGCGGTTAATAGCAAAGCCCCCTTACATAGTAGAAACAGCAAATTTGCAGGGTATGTGTAGGGGGGCAGTGACTATAAGAGGGGGGAAAAAACCTTATAGTTTTTGCGAAAATCAATTTTAAAATTCTCCTTCTGACAGTGGGAAAATTAAATGCCTGCCGGTTAATAGCAAAGCTCTCTTAAATGCCAGAAACACCAAATTTGCAGGGAATGTTAAGAAGGTCAGTGGGAACAAGAGAAACATTTTTTCAAAAAGACCTTATACTTTTTGAGAAAATCTATTTTAAAATTTAAAAGGAAAATAGTGTACATTTAAATGCGGTAAATGACAGTTCTTAGGGAAACAATTCCCGCCAACTTTAGCAGATAAATAGCAAAGGGCCCTTACATCTTAGCAACACAAAATTTGCAGGATATGTTAAAAAAGATTGCGGAAAACAATATTTAAAAACATTTTTTAATGTGTCTTGAGTGTGGGAAATCTGAAAAAGAAATTGATGTGGGGTTCCCCCTCCTGAGCCTCTTTAACCCCTTGTCCCCAATGCAGGCTGGGATAGCCAGAATGCAGAGCCCCGGCTGCATAGGGCTTCGCACCCTGAGCTATACCAGCCTGCATGGTCCATGGTATGGGGGGGGGCTCCGGGAGAGAGGGGCAGCCAAGCCTTTCCCTCTCCCCCAGAGCCCTAGTCCAATCCATGGACAAGGGGCTCTTCCCCACCTCCGGTGCCCAAGGAGGAGGTGGAGCGACGACTCCCTGGGCGAGGTTCATGGTGGCATCTAGGAGTCCCCTTTAAGAAGAAGACCCCAGATGCCCACCCCCCTCCCAGGAGAAAGGAGTATAGGGGTACAAAGTACCCCTTACCCATTTCCATAAAGGGTTAAATGAAATAAAAACGCAACAATGAGAAAGTCCTTTAATATTCTTAATTAACCAGAAATACTTACCTGCACCTTTAAAAAATGTTTCCACACCAATATCCTCGGAAAAGGTCCCACGCCAATATCCTCTAATCTTGCTATCTTCTTAAAGAGAACCCGAGGTGTGTTTAAAGAATGTTATCTGCATACAGAGGCTGGATCTGCCTATACAGCCCAGCCTCTGTTGCTATCCCAAACCCCACTAAGGTCCCCATGCACTCTGCAATCCCTCATAAATCACAGCCGTGCTGTGAGGCTGTGTTTACATCTGTAGTGTCAGTCTCAGCTGCTCCCCCGCCTCCTGCATAGCTCCGGTCCCTGCCCCCGTCCCTTCCCTCCAATCAGCAGGGAGGGAAGGGATGCAGGCGGGGACTGGAGTTCTGCAGGAGGCGGGGAGAGCAGCAGACTGACACTACAGAGATAAATACAGCCAGCTCTGACAAGCTGTTTGTCAGCAGCGTGGCTGTGATTTAGGGATTGCAGAGTGCAGGGGGACCTTAGGGGGGTTTGGGATTGCAACAGAGGCTGGGCTGTATAGGCAGATCCAGCCTCTGTATACAGATAATATTCTTCAAACCCACCTCGGGTTCTCTTTAAGTTGATTGAAGATCTCCTCTGGCCGCCACCACACACATTTCCCCCGCACAGCTCTCAACTATACTTAGCATAGTTGAGAGAGCTTCCGCATAGGACGCTAATACCGCCAGCTCCCTCTGTCCTCCCTGCCCCCCTCACCTGTCACTCTCACCCATGCTGGCACCCAGTGGGGTTGAAGGTGACAGGTGTGAGAGGCAGGGAGGACAGCGGGAGCCGGCGGTATTAGCGTCCGCATAGGACACTCTCACAGTTATATTAAGTATAGCTGAGCAAAAGCATCCTTCTGATCTCCATTGGTCTGTTAAGGAACCAATGGGGAGCCTTAAAGCCAAAATATGAAGATGCTTTTATACCCACTGTCCCTATTTACATACTCTGCAAATTTGGTGTTTATAGCATGTAAGGGGGCTTAGCTTTTAACTGTTAAAGTTGGCGCCATTAAAGTCTATGGGGAAAATGCGAATGCAAACGTTTTTGAAAAATAAATTGTGTCCCGCCTCGGACGCGAACAGCTGAAGTTCGCGTGAACTACCCGCCAGGCGAACTGTTCGGGCCATCTCTAATGCGGCATAGTTTCAACACATCCCAATCCCAAGCATGGGACGCAGTAGCGTGTCCCTGCCAGCACAGATCTCCGCTCTCTAACGATGTGCATTGGTCAGGAGCAATTTTAATCAACACTGCAGCATAATGTGTATTTTGTGGGAAATGCTGCCTCATTTTGTGCATTTTATGGGAATAACTGCTGTATGATGAGTATTTTGTGGGAAGCGCTGTCTCATTATGTGTTTTTTATGGAAAATGCTGCTGCATGATGTGTATCTTGTGGGAAACACTGCTGCATCATGTGTATTTTGAGGAGAATTGCTGCCTAATTATGTGTATTTTGTGGGAAACGCTGCCTCATTATGTGTTTTTTATGGGAAACGCTGCTTCATGATGTGTATTTTATGTGAAACTGATTCATTATGTGTATTTTATGGGAAACGCTGCTGTATTATGTGCATTTTGTGTTTAGTGTTAACTGCATGAAAATGTGAATTGCCCAGTTAACTCATACCCAAAGGGTACGACAGGTGGTATTGCTTAAAAGTGACTACATCTGTGGACTCCATTAAAGTTTTGCTATGGGGCCCCATGACCTTTAGCTATGCCACTGCATACCTGGGGCTTCCTCCAGCCCCCTCCAGCCTGATCGCTCCCATGCAGTCCTCTTCTGGCCCGGGAATATCTTCCATTCGGGGCCAGTAGGCGCAGGGGCAGTCCAGCCAGGCGTGCTCCCCGTCTCGTTACCATTGCTGGGTGGATTCTGCATCTGCTCACTGCTCAGAAAGCTCCAGGCGATGTGAAGGTGGCGGGCCCACGTGCACCCTGGCCCCAAATTGAAGGACGTTCTGGGGCCAATTGCGGGCGAACGGGGAGTCAGAAGAGAATGGCGTGGAGGGCGCTGGAGGAAGCCCCAGGTGTATATATTTTTTTCTGTAACCCCATCTTCATGTCTCTAACTGCTAAAGTTGGAACAAAATTATGAGAAAATTACACGAATTACACGAAAAGTTACTCATGAAATGGATTATGTTTTTCCCAAAAATTTCACATTACAATTTTGCATCGTAATTGTGAATTATAATGCACAATTACGATTATGCGAAATTTGTGCTCATCACTATCCATAGTCTAGTGTCACAGCATTGAGCTTCTTTGCTCACAACACCCTTCTTGAAACAGCACATGTCACACAAGACTACTTGAAAAATTTAATGTTTTTTAGTCTTAGAAAAACTTTGTATTTCTTTTTAGCATCATAGGTGCTATACGGAAAGCTGCGTGTCTGCAAACACTGTTATTGGAATCAATATGCACAATTATCCCACTAGGTGGAGTATTTCAACAAAGAACACATGATGAAGCATGTAAAATATTTTCAGATTCTAAGACGAACTCATTTGGAGTCATATTAATGTGCAAAAACAAAAAAGCTGCATGTATCCAGACAGGGTAGCTGCCTGCTAGAAAGGTAGCTGACTGTATTATTAGATCAGAGCACATCTACTAGTAACACGGATTCAACCATACAATTAAACTTTCTTGACTATATCATAACAAAGAGATGATCAGCGAGACATGAACCACACTGCAGCTTAAAGTGGTCACACACTAGTACATGATTCCACTTAATTTGAACTGGTAATGTGTGTCCAATTTTGAGAACATAAGGAATAAGGACCATGCATAGTGGTGGAGTGGGAAATGATTCTGATGAGATGTACTAATGTTGAGTTGTTATTGGGTATTGCATTGTATTGTATTGGGTAATACAATTGGGTATACTGTGCAACTTCTCTTGACTCAAACAACATGAAATAGGTATAGCTTTGCAGTAGAACAGTGATTTTCAACCTGGGGTTTGTGGACCCCTGGGGGTACAATAGCACCAGTCAGGGGGTCACTCAGGGACTGCAGACAATATGGCGGAGCTTGCCCCCGGGTGTGTACTAATTCACCAGCTGCAGATCATGGGTTCCAACGCCAAGGCTCTGGGAGTCTGAAGGACTATGGGAAAATGGCATACAAAGCCCAGCACTGTGGTCTACTTGTGTCTCTAGTGCTGGTCTCTAGCCACCATTTTCCGTTAGCCTATAAAAAAGAAGGTGGGCAGCAGGGAGCCATGTAGCAGGCCACCAGAAACAGAGGAAAGAGGAGGGAAAGGCAAGAGAGGGGTGGAGAGATTCTCTATTTCCATCCACATCCATTTGAAAATCACTGCTGCATGTGGCTGGACATGAGAGAGGGAGCTCTCACATTAAAAGAAACTGGAGGTGAGAAAACTATAGAGGGTGCAATATTTGTTTACATTTAAACAATACCAGTTGCCTGGAATCCTGCTGATCTTTCTGGTCAGTAGTGTCTGAATTGCAACCCTGAAACAAGCATGTAGCTAATCCAGCCAGACTTGAGTCAGCACACCTGATCTGCATGCTTGTTCAGGGTCTATGGCTTAAAGTATTAAGGGCAGAGGATCAGCAGGATAGCAAGGCAATATGCATTTTATAACGAGTTTCCATTCATTAATCTAAGTCCCCGTACCAATGAACGCCAGCATCTATTAGATGCCTGCGTCATTGTATCTTCCTTGAGTTACAGTGCCACGCATTACTTGAAATAATGCGCGAGGACATCTTGTGGCTAAATAGTAAAACTATATCTAAATGCATTTCATTTAATAAAAATACCAACACTTACATCTAAAATTAACTATTTCCATTTCTGAATGATCACATGGGATGTCCACTTACTTGTGATGCTAAAACATGTCTTCTAAATATTTTCTCTGTTACTTTACCAAGCAAATATCATAAACAATTTGTGCTGGAAGTTCTCCATCTGGTTCGTAAAAAAACGTACTAAAAATTGGATAACCTCCACGTTTCCTACCTTCACAGACTGGATTAAATCAGTCAATGTGGTGTTACCATACTGTAAAGCTGTCTATCAACACAGAAATGCCTCTGTCAAGTTCGATAATATATGGTTTTAGTGGAATAACTCTAGACACACAAAAATCTGAGCATGCCTAATATTTTCCAATCTCATAGATATCTCTACTATGTCGTCAGGGACCGGTTTCCGCCAACAAAAACTTCTTTGGCTGTTCACCTAACTGGACAGCACTTTTGCTTGTTCCAGGGTTAGATAGCACTGAAAGTTAAATGTTCCTTGTTATATTTATATGATGTATCCGAATATTACCATCCTACTGTTAATGTGCCAAGTTTGATGCTATTATACTATTCAACATGACGCCTACTCTCCCTGTACTGAGTACCCCCACTCTATCCTTGAGTGTTGAATGCCACTGGCTAAATAATGTATGTTATTGATATGCACTCTCTATAGGGTGTTGTTCGTATTCAACTATCTCTATTTAATTTTGTACTTCTTTTTCTATATCTGCTGAATTTTAAATAAACTTGGCATGTTTATAAAAAAAAAAAAAAAACTATTTCCCTCCCACACTTTCCCATAGTACCCAAACTTTTTTTTTTTGTATAGTAAAAAAAATTTACATAAAGAAAAAAATACAGAATTAGTTACCTTAGGGACTGAACATTTTTTAACCACTTGGCATTCAGACCTTGTTTTCCCCTTATGGACCAGAGCAATTTTGATGTTTTAGCTATGTCCCAATTTAATCAGCCATAACTTTATCCTTACTCACTAAACCTAAATGATCTATGTATCGTTTTTTTTCAGGACAAACTAGACTTTCATTGGCGGGTATTTTGTCCCTAGACCACAAAAGTTTTCTATGCATTTTAATGGTAAAAAGAGGGGGGAAATGAAAAAAAAAAATTTTTTATCAGTTTTTATCAATACCAGTTTAAAAATTAAAAGTGCCACAGGAGATAAAAACATGTCACCAGTATTATGTCCCCCAGTATAGATAGCAAAATGTGTCCCGAGTATAAGCCCCCCCCCCTGTATAGCCAGATGTGTCCCCAATATCAGTCACCCCCAGTATAGACTGATGTGTCCTCTGTGTTTGGCACCTCCCAGTATAGATAGACAGATGTGTCCCCAGGATTGCTGCCCCTCATTATAACCAAATGTGTCCCCAGGAATAGTGGTCCCCCATTATAGCCAGATGTGCCCTCAGGATTAGCGGGTGCATCCAGGATTAGGGCCCCCCCTCCTCACCATTATAGCCAGATCTGCCCCCAGTATAAAATTCTACACTCAAAATTAATATATTTGGCCCCTCTTATTTTATCCCCCCCCCTAGCTGCACATTTTACCCCCCACCAGGGGTCCAAGCACCCCCATGATGGCCAGCCAGATGCCCCACCCCCCACCCAGGCAGCCCCCTCGGTGGTCAAATCGCTTGAAAAAATGATCAGCAAACAGCCTGACTCACTTTATCTCGTTCCAGCGATCAGCCTGCAGCCCGAGCCTCCGATCTCCGCTCTGCACGCAGCCCTGTGATGCTGAATATCCGGGTCCCGGCTTGATGACATCATCAAGCCGGGACACGGGTAATCGGCATTACATGGCTGAGTTCAGAGCGGGGATCGGAGGCTCGGGCTACAGGCTCATTGCTGGAATAAGATAAGGTAAGTCAGGCTGCTTGCTGATCACCTTTATTAGCCGATCTGGCCACCGAGGGCAGAGATGAAGGATCACCACTGTTTGCTACAGCGGTGATCGTTCATCTGCGGGAGGGGGGGTCTCTAATTGGCTACAAGGGAAATGTTCCCTTTCACCAATTAGTATTGCAGCTGTGAGTGTCAGGAGGTGCACTCTGAAGCGCACCTGATCGTGCACAGCAGGGCTGCAAGCTAATCCGTATATCTACGTCATGGTGGCTTGGAGGGTGCCACAGATGACGTAGATATATTGTAGCAGTGGAAAAAGTGGTTAAAAGGTATGTCAAGAGGGCTTATTACTGTTAATTTTTAATTTACGGGCTTGTAATTAGTGATGGACACAAAACAAATAAAATATTGGCGTCTTACATTGTACTGGGGAAATATTTTAAACGTTGTAATAATCGGGACAAATGGGCACATAAAATGTGTGGGATTTATCCACAGTAGAACATTTTATTTTAACACTATAATGGCCGAAAACTGAGAAATAATGAATTTTTTCTATTTTTTGTTATTATTCCAATTAAATGCGTTTAGAATAAAATAATTCTTAGCATAATGTACCTCCCAAAGAAAGCCTAATTGGTGACTAAAATATATATATATATATATATATATAGATCATTTTGTTGTGATTAGTAATGATTAAGTTATTGGCGAAAGAAAGGGAGGAGCGCTGACAGGTGAAAATTACTCTGGTCCTAAAGGGGTAAAAACCCTTCAGTGGTCAAGTGGTTAAAATAAAATATGTCAGCCCCTAAATAAGCCCTACCCTTTTCACCTCAGGTTTCCTTTGCTCACAATTTTGCTGTGTAGTTTTTTTTTAAGAAAGTTGTTTAAAGTTTGAGGGATTCTATGGGACCACAGCTAGCACACAGGAGACAGGCAGCGGTGTAACTAGGTGGGAGCAGCCTGTGCGACTGCAGGGGAGTCCAGAGTTGTGTGAGGCCCCAACTACTAATTTTCCCTTTTTCCAATACTATACTGGCAAAGATTAAAGCTGAAATTCAAATGCTAGGGATATCAAATCTAACCCAAAAAAGTTTTACAAGTACATCAACTCTAAAAAAAGAAAGGTTGACTGTATTGGACTCCTAAAGGATGAGGGGGGAACTCAATGGTGGATAACCAAGGTAAGGCAGAGTTATTAAATGCTTTCTTTGCTTCTGTCTTCACAAGGGAAACATCACTGTTGCAAATTACAGAGGCATAAAGCTGGCCATACACTAAGCCGATTCCCCGCTGGGGAATCACTGGGATCGAATCTGCTGTCAAATCATAAACGTTACCGCTAAATTTCGATCTATTTTGTCCCAAAATAGATCGGTCCCGTCAATCGCTCCGTGCGGGAAATTACCGTCGATCGCCTGCGGTTAGGAAGTGCGTCGCTAACGGCGTTCGAGTGCCCGACGACCAACGCAATACAGCTTGATACATTACCTGATCCGGTCGGCGCGTATCCCCCCGGTCACCGCTGCTCCGTCTCCGCACTGGGCTCCGGATTCAGCAGGCTTCGCTTCTTCCTGTCCCGGCAGGAAGTTTAAACAGTAGAGGGCGCTCTACTGTTTAAACTTACCCCAGACAGTGAAGAAGTGAAGCATGCCGGACCCGGAGACCAGACCAGAGCAGAGAAGACAGCGGAGACCTGGGGAGTCGCGCCGGCGGAGCAGGTAATGTATGCGGGGGGTGGGGGGGAGCGGCGGCACAGCCACCACCACAGATTGTGAACGGTTTCAGGCTGAAATCGATTCACAATCTGTTTGCAGTAAAGGCAGCCATACGATCCCTCTCTGATCAGATTCGATCAGAGAGGGATCTATCTGTTGGTCGAATCTGATGGCAAATCGACCAGTGTATGGCTACCTTTAGAGTCTCAATCTTCCAATTGTAATACTAAATACTTAATGCAGGAAAAAGTGAAGGCAAGACTAAATAAATTAAAAATAGACAAGGCACCTGGCCCGGATGGCATGCTTCCTTGGGTCCTAAGGGAATTAAGTTCAGTTATAGATAAAACCCCTTTATCTTATCTTTTGTGACTCTCTTTAAACTGGCAGAGTCCCAGTGGATTGGCGTACAGCCCACGTTTTCCCATTATTTAAGAAGGGCAAAAAAATCAGATCCAGGAAATTATAGACCTGTAAGCTTAACATCAGTTGTATGCAAACTATTTGAGGAGTTACTAAGATACTATACATGACTTCATAGTAGAAAATAATCTTATTTCTCAGCATCAACACGGGTTTACTAAAGGAGATTTTAAACTAGGATCTGGGGGGAGGCGGAAGGATAAAGTCTCAATACGTAGACAAGATAAGGTAAAAAGACAGTGGGAGCCTAACATTATTGGGGGTGGAGAGGGTGGTGGGGACAGTGTAAAGATTAAGGAGGTTGGTAAAATTTCAAGTAGCCCATTTCATGTAAACAAAATTGGTAAATGTGGTGTTAAAAATATAAAGTGCATGGTAACCAATGCTCGGAGCCTTGCAAATAAAATAGATGAACTAGAGTTCATTCTGAATGACAAAGGCTATGACATTGTGGGAATAACCGAGACAAGGATGGATGAAAGCCATGACTGGATAGCTAATTTAGGGCTTGATTCACAAAGCGGTGCTAACTGTTAGCACGCCTGTGAAAACCCCCTTAGCACGTTTAAACAAGCTTTTCGCGCACAAAACTTTACTTCATGTGCGTAAAACTTTACGCGCGCACTGCACAGAGCGCAGGGCGCTCCGCGCGAAGTGCCCATCAAAGCCTATGGGACTTAGCGCGCGCATAGGACTTTGCGCGCGCAAAGTTGCGGTTCTTAGCGCGCGATCTGATAGAGAAAACCGGTGCTAACCTACTTAGCACCCTGGTTAGCGCGCCTAAAGACTTTAGACATGCTAAGTATAGCATTACTTAGACATGCTAAGTAAGCATAGTGAATCAAGCCCTTAGAAGGATACAATGTGTTTAGGAGGGATAGAACAGGGAAAAAAGGTGGAGGGGTTTGTCTCTTTTGTTAAGAATTCTTTTACAGCTGTCCTCAACGATGAGATGGAGGAAGATTGCAAAGGTGTGGAGTCCGTTTGGGTAAATACTCATGGTGGAAATAAAATTTGCCAATTGCATATTGGGGTATGCTACAGGCCACCTCATATTAATGAAGCTGCAGAACTGCGATTACTACAGCAGATTGAAAAAGCTGCAAGTAAAAATGAGGTCATAGTTATGGGTGACTTCAACTTTCCAGACATTGACTGGAGTATTGAGGCTACCCATTCTGGTAAAAGCAGCAGATTTCTGGCAGCACTACAGGACAATTACTTGATTCAAATGGTAACGGAACCATCTAGGGGGAATGCGTTACTGGATCTGATCATTTCTAATAGACCAGATAATGTATCAAATGTGCAGGTTCAAGAACATTTGGGAAATAGTGATCACAACATGATAACGTTTGATCTGGTGACTGATAGGCCACGGGGCAGCGGGACCACTAAAACTATGAATTTTAGAAAAGCAAAGTTCAATCAACTCAGGCAGGCACTAAGTTTGGTGAACTGGGATAATTTACTACAAGGGTAGGACACTGAAGGGAAGTTGCAGGATTTTAAACTTATTCTCAATCAATATTGTACTATGTATATCCCATATGGAAACAAAATGTCTAGGAATAAAAAAAGGCCTCTATGGATGAATAGAAAGGTTAGAGATAAAATGAAGAGGAAAAAGAATGCCTATAAGGTCCTAAAACAGGAGGGGACTGAGGCTGCACTAAGCAATTATAAGGAGTGCAATAAAAATTGTAAGAAATTAGGCTGGCAAAGATCAAAGCTGAAAATCAAATTGCTAGGGATATCAAATCTAACCCAAAAAGTTTTACAAGTACATCAACTCTAAAAAAAGAAAGGTCGACGGTATAGGACACCTAAAGGATGAGGGTGGGAAATCAATGGTGGATGACCAAGGTAAGGCAGAGTTATTAAATCCTTTCTTTGCTTCTGTCTTCACAAAGGAAACAGCACTGTTGCAAATTACAGATGCAGAAGAGTCTCAATCTTCCAACTGTAATATTAAATACTTACCGCAGGAAGAAGTGAAGGCAAGACTAAATAAATTAAAAATAGACAAGGCACCTGGCCCGGATGGCATGCATCCTCGGGTCCTAAGGAAATTAAGTTTAGTTATAGATAAACCCCTTTATCTTATTTTTTGTGACTCTCTTTCAACTGGCAGAGAGGATTGGCGTACAGCCCACGTTTTCCCATTATTTAAGAAGGGCAAAAAATCAGATCCAGGAAATTATAGACCTGTAAGCTTAACATCAGTTGTATGCAAACTATTTGAGGGGTTACTAAGAGATACTATACAGTAGCTTGCAAAAGTATTCGGCCCCCTTGGAGTTTTCCACATTTTGTCACATTACTGCCACAAACATGAAATTTCACATGAAAGACCAATACAAAGTGAGAAGTGGAATGAAAATCATACATGATTCCAAACATTTTTTACAAATAAATAACTGCAAAGTGAGGTGTGCGTAAGTATTCAGCCCCTTTTGGTCTGAGTGATCAGTTGCCCTTAGACATTGCCTGGTGAGTTCTAATGACTAAATAGAGTGCACCTGTGTGTAATCTAATGTCAGTACAAATACAGCTGCTCTGTGATGGCCTCAGAGGTTGTCTAAGAGAATACTGGGAGCAACAACACCATGAAGTCCAAACAACACACCAGACAGGTCAGGCATAAAGTTATCGAGAAATTTAAAGCAGGCTTAGACTACAAAAAGATTTCCAAAGTATTGAACATCCCACGGAGCACTGTTCAAGCGATCATTCAGAAATCGAAGGAGTATGGCACAACTATTAGTCGTGCACTGCACAAAGTTGGCCTTTATAGAAGAGTGACAAGAAGAAAGCCATTGTTAACATAACAGCATAGGAAATCTCGTTTGTAGTTTGCCACAAGCAATGTGGGGGACACAGCAAACATGTGGAAGAAGGCTCTCTGGTCAGATGAGACCAAAATACAACTTTTTGGCCAAAATGCAAAACGCTATGTGTGGCAGAAAACTAACACTGCACATCACTCTGAACACACCATCCCCACTGTCAAATATGGTGGTGGTGCTTCTCTTCAGCAGGGACAGGGAAGCTGGTCAGAGTTGATGGGAAGATGGATGGAGCCAAATACAGGGAAATCTTGGAAGAAAACCTCTTGGAGTCTGCAAAAGACTTGAGACTGGGGCGGAGGTTCACCTTCCAGCAGGACAACGATCCTAAACATAAAGCCAGGGCAACCATGGAATGGTTTAAAACAAAACATATCCATGTGTTAGAATGGCCCAGCCAAAGTCCAGATCTAAATCCAATCGAGAATCTGTGGCAAGATCTGAAAACTGCTGTTCACAAACGCTGTCCTTCTAATCTGACTGAGCTGGAGCTGTTTTGCAAAGAAGATTGGGCAAGGATTTCAGTCTCTAGATGTGCAAAGCTGGTAGAGACATACCCTAAAAGACTGGCAGCTGTAATTGCAGCAAAAGGTGGTTCTACAAAATATTGACTCAGGGGGCTGAATAATTACGCACACCCCACTTTGCAGTTATTGATTTGTAAAAATTGTTTGGAATCATGTATGATTTTCGTTCCACTTCTCACATGTACACCACTTTCTATTGGTCTTTCATGTGGAATTCCAATAAAATTGATTCATGTTTGTGGCAGTAATGTGACAAAATGTGGAAAACTTCAAGGAAAACTTTTGCAAGCCACTGTACATGACTTCATAGTAGAAAATAATCTTATTTCTCAGTATGAACATGGGTTTACTAAAGATAGGTCCTGTTTGACTAACATGCTCAGCTTTTATGAGGTAGTGAACGCTAATGTGGATATTGGGAATGCTGTAGATGTGATATACTTGGACTTTGCAAAGGCCTTCGACACTGTCCCACACAAAAGTATGGTGCAAAAGTTGAGGATGCAAGGACTGGGGAAGAGTCTGTGTACATGGATAGGGAACTGGCTAATGGACAGAAAACAAAGAGTTGTGGTCAATGGATCATACTCAAAATGGGAGACTGTTAGCAGTGGGGTCCCACAGGGGTCTGTACTGGGTCCAGTGCTCTTCAATTTATTTATTAATGACCTAGTACAGGGGTCGGCAACCCGCGGCTCCGGAGCCGCATGCGGCTCTTTTTCACCTTCACCGCGGCTCCGGTGTCAGTGGCTGCGGCGCGCGTGTGACGTCTGCTGTCGCTGGCCGGCAGCCTATCAGAGAGGCCGCCGGACCAGCGCAGGGCTTCGGGCGGCCATTTTCCCGTAGCCCTGCAGTGTAATGCATTCAGGACGTGACGTAGGAAGAGGATCATGGGAGTTGCGCGCCACAAGGTCGGGACAGGAGGAGATCGTGACAGGAGGTCTTCTGACTAGGTGAGTAAATGGGTTTTTCTTTACAGATCGGCTGAAGGATTGTGCATATGGGGGTCAGATCGGCTGAAGGATTGTGCATATGGGGGTCAGATCGGCTGAAGGATTGTGCATATGGGGGTCAGATCGGCTGAAGGATTGTGCATATGGGGGTCAGATCGGCTGAAGGATTGTGCATATGGGGGTCAGATCGGCTGAAGTATTGTGCATATGGGGGTCAGATCGGCTGAAGGATTGTGCATATGGGGGTCAGATCGGCTGAAGGATTGTGCATATGGGGGTCAGATCGGCTGAAGGATTGTGCATATGGGGGTCAGATCGGCTGAAGGATTGTGCATATGGGGGTCAGATCGGCTGAAGGATTGTGCATATGGGGGTCAGATCGGCTGAAGGATTGTGCATATGGGGGTCAGATCTGCTGAAGGATTGTGCATATGGGGGTCAGATCTGCTGAAGGATTGTGCATATGGGGGTCAGATCTGCTGAAGGATTGTGCATATGGGGGTCAGATCTGCTGAAGGATTGTGCATATGGGGGTCAGATCGGCTGAAGGATTGTGCATATGGGGGTCAGATCTGCTGAAGGATTGTGCATATGGGGGTCAGATCTGCTGAAGGATTGTGCATATGGGGGTCAGATCTGCTGAAGGATTGTGCATATGGGGGTCAGATCTGCTGAAGGATTGTGCATATGGGTGTCAGATCGGCTGAAGGATTGTGCATATGGGTGTCAGATCTGCTGAAGGATTGTGCATATGGGTGTCAGATCTGCTGAAGGATTGTGCATATGGGGGTCAGATCTGCTGAAGGATTGTGCATATGGGGGTCATATCTGCTGAAGGATTGTGCATATGGGGGTCATATCTGCTGAAGGATTGTGCATATGGGGGTCAGATCTGCTAACGATTTGTGCATATGGGGGTCATATCTGCTAACGATTTGTGCATATGGGGGTCATATCTGCTAACGATTTGTGCATATGGGGGTCATATCTGCTAACGATTTGTGCATATGGGGGTCATATCTGCTAACGATTTGTGCATATGGGGGTCATATCTGCTAACGATTTGGGCATATGGGGGTCATATCTGCTAACGATTTAGGCATATGGGGGTCATATCTGCTAACGATTTGGACATATGGGGGTCATATCTGCTAACGATTTGGGCATATGGGGGTCATATCTGCTAACGATTTGGGCATATGGTGGTCATATCTGCTAACGATTTGGGCATGTGGGGGTCATATTTGCTAACGATTTGAGCATATGGGGGTCATATCTGCTAACGATTTGTGCCTATGGGGGTCATATCTGCTAACGATTTGTGCCTATGGGGGTCATATCTGCTAACGATTTGTTTTATAATGGTTTTGCGGCTCCCAGTTTTTTTCTCTTTTCGGAAACGGGTCCAAGTGGCTCTTTATGTCTTAAAGGTTGCAGACCCCTGACCTAGTAGATGCAGTAGTGAACAATGTTGCTATTTTTGCAGGTGATACAAAATTGTGCAGAATCATCAACTCTCAGGAAGATAGTGTCATATTGCAACAGGATCTGGATAGGATGGCTATATAGACACATACTAGGCAGATGAAATTTAATGTTGAAAAACGTAAAGTCATGCATTTTGGTCGTACCAATGGTCTAGCACCATACAAAATAAATGGAATACAGTTGGGGACATCAAACTTGGAGAAGGACTTAGGAGTACTCATCGACAACAAGTTAAATAATCATACTCAATGCCAAGCCGCTGCAGCTAAAGCTAACAAAATTTTGGGATGCATTAAAAGGGAAATAAAAACTCGAGATGCTAGCATAATATTGCCCCTGTTTAACTCTCTAGTAAGGCCACATCTGGAATATGGAATTCAGTTCTGGGCACCACATTACAGGAAAGATATTGCAGTTTTAGAGCAGGTGCAGAGACGAGCAACAAAATTGATACGTGGGATGGAAGGTCTCACTTACCAAGAAAGATTAGATAAACTGGGTTTATTTAGTCTAGAGAAAAGACGCCTTAGAGGGGATCTAATTAACATGTATAAATACATCAGAGGGCAATATAAAAGCTTGGCGAATGAGCTTTTTGTCCCTAGGCCTTCTCAAAGGACTAGAGGACATGATCTGCGCATGGAGGGAAAACGGTTTAGCCATTTATTTAGGAAAGGGTTCTTTACAGTAAGAGTGATTAAGATGTGGAATGCATTGCCACAGGAAGTAGACAAACTCTATACCTGCATTTAAAGAGGGCTTAGATGCTTTCCTTGCGTTGAAATACATCCATGGCTACAATTACTAGGTAATGCCTAATGATGTTGATCCAGGGATTTTATCTGATTGCCATCTGGAGTCGGGAAGGATTTTTTTTCCCTTTTGGGGCTAATTGGACCATACCTTGTAAGGGTTTTTTGCCTTCCTCTGGATCAACAGGGATATGTGAGGGAGCAGCTTGGTGTTGTACTTTGTTCTGTGGTTGAACTCGATGGACGTATGTCTTTTTTCAACCCAAATAACTATGTAACTATGTATGTAACAGATCAGGTGTTTTTGTGGCCACACATGTTATGGGTGGGAAGATCCTGATGGCCACATAGAAAAATTGCTAATACACTGCAATATACAGTAAAACTGAAGTTAAGAGGACATTTTCTGACTCCCTTTGATACTGTGAGAATTTATTTTATTAAAATTTATTAAATTTCAAAAGCTTAAAAAATTATACTCCACAGGCATGGTTGAAGATATCACAAGCCCTAATCCACAAATTAATTGTCATTAAAATAATACTAATAACAATAATAATAATAATAATAATAATAATAATAATAATAATAATAATAATGAGGCCACATTTGGACTTGCAGGTATGGAAGTCCAACTGCAGTAACCATAGTAATGGCATCCTTGATACATAGTAATGGCACTGAAGCCTCTGCCTTGAAGACTGTGTATGATCAGGTTGCATGTGGTTAAAGGAAACCATGAGATCAGGAGAAATAAAATGTATACATACCTGGTGCTTCCTCCAGCCCCCTTAAACCTGCGCACTGCGAACCAGTTTAAAATATCTGTGGCGCAATTGACTTACATGACTTCCAGTTAACGCATGTCGCTGCGCATGTTGACTCAGCTCGCTGATACTTTTTCATCACATGCAATACTTCTGGCGCATCGCACCACACTGCATGAAATGTCCTATAGACTTTCATTGCTTTTGCATTACCCTGCACTTAAAATGGGTAACGCAATGCAATGAAAATGCTCTAATGCTAAAGGGGCCTCAAGCAGTACTAGTTTCAGGACACAGATGTTGCAAAGAAAAAAACATTTTACTGCCTGACTATACATATGCCTAAGCTATCACTTTGGTTAGATAATTTACAGTGTTTTCCATGTTCATTCTCCAGGGGCTCTAATAGTGCATGTTTTAATGTGTTCTTCAGAGAGCCATGGGTAAAATAATTAGTGTGTTACTTATAAAATATTCTGTTTGATGCATTTCTAACCTTCCTATAGGTTTGAAAGGCAGATGCTTCTTCTAGTGAAGGAAAACTTAAGAATTCACTGTTATGCTGGGAATACACGATGAGGTTTTTTTTGTGGGGGCAGATAGATGGCTCAGTAGATAATTTCTGACAGGTCTGATCTGATTTCGATCAGTTTTCTGATTGATTTTCTCATAGAAGTAAATGTAAATTGATCAGAAAAACGATTGGAAAAACGATCAGACAATTGATTGATCATTAAATCTGCTGAAAAAACTCATTGTGCATTCCCAGTATTACAGAGGACAACGTGGCTTCAGCTGTACGTGTCAAAAGCGAAATCTGAAGTGCTGTAGAGACTGAAGAAAGGTTAAAATGTCGAGTCGATAAGCTCAGCTTTTTTTGAATTTGATGTGGTTCATGCCAGTCTGCAGAGGAGATTGTTCTGCCTATGCAGTGAACTAGTCCAAGGGCCCTTTGGTGCTCTCACTAGTTTCCCCAAGTTGCCTGTCCTTTTTCCCAGTCAGAGCAATACTTTTCCCGCTTTTATCCACAGGTGGAATAGATGTTTAGGGTGGGGTTTGCTATGTACGCTAAAAAGAAATACTTCATTAGAAGAGGTCCTTAATGCTTACACCTTGATATGCAAGTGAGAATTATTTTCATCTCATTTACCATCTCTGTAAGTGATAAAATAACGTAGACAAATGACCAAGGCACAATCATACAAAGTGACCATGTCTGTTTAATATTGACTGTGCAGCGGAGTAACACACAGGCCCAGAAGTCACACCAAGTGAATTAATCTAGAAACCACTTTGAATAAGTGAGCTCATATTTCTACTTTAATCGAGTAGCCCACTGGACCATCATTTCTGCGATATACTGTATTAGTCTAAGGGACAGGTAAACGCACAATTCTCAAAAGAATTGGAAATCATCCTACATATTAACCACTTGAGGACCCACCCTTTACCCCCCCTTAAGGACCAGCGCTGGTTTGAGTGATCTGTGCTGGGTGGGCTCTGCAGCCCCCAGCACAGATCAGGGTGCAGGCAGGGAGATCAGATTATAGGTAAAAGGCTGCGCATCCCTGACCCAATACTGTACAATTGAATGGTTAATCGCTGTGGCGCACACCGCCCCCCCTGGACTAAAATGTACGCCCGCATCCAAACAATGCAATACTGGTCTATGGAGAAATTTTAGCTTCCATCATAGTTTTGCATGCAAAAATATAGATATACTGGACATCTGCACCAACGTTGAGGGAGATCAGATTGCCCCCCTTTTTTCCCCCCTATGGGGATGATGTGCTGGGGGGGTCTGATCTCTCCTGCCTGCTGTGGGTGGCGGGGGGGGCACCTCAAAGCCCCCCTCCGCGGCGAAATCCTCCCCCTCCCTCTCCTACCTGGCCCCCTCCTGGAGATCCTGCTGCACAGGACGCTATCCGTCCTGTGCAGCCAGTGACAGGCTGTCTCCTGCCACATGGCGGCGATCCCCGGCCGCTGATTGGCCGGGGATCGCCGATCTGCCTTACGGCGCTGCTGCGCAGCAGCGCCGTACAAATGTAAACAAAGCGGATTATTTCCGCTTGTGTTTACATCTAGCCTGCGAGCCGCCATCGGCGGCCCGCAGGCTATTCACGGAGCCCCCCGCCGTGATTTGACAGGAAGCAGCCGCTCGTACGAGCGGCTGCTTCCTGATTAATTAGGCTGCAGCTGGCGACGCAGTACTGCGTCGCTGGTCCTGCAGCTGCCACTTTGCCGACGCACGTTATGAGTGTGCGGTCGGCAAGTGGTTAAATGACGCACCTGCAATGCGAATGCCACTTGGCTGCCTACAAGGCGAATGCTACTACCGCCCAAAGCCTTGCATGTGCACACACTAATGCTTGCACTTGCACACCTCAACTGCTACCTGCAACATAAACGCCACCGCCCCCAAAGCCTGCATGCCCACACCCCAAAGCCTTCCCGTGCACACCACAACTGCCACAGTGCATTCCTGCATAATTACATCCTTTGTTTAGTATATAGGATTCCTGGTGGACCAACTGTTCATTCAGCAGTTGCTGTTTGCTAACTGTGCACTTTAAAGAGGAACTCCAGTGAAAATAATGTAGTAAAAAAAGTGCTTCATTTTTTACCATAATTATGTATAAATGATTTACTCAGTGTTTGCTTATTGTAAAATCTTTCCTCTCCCCGATTTACATTCTGACATTTATTACATGGTGACATTTTTACTGTGGGCAGGTTATGTAGCTGCTCCTAGTTGTTTTGGCTGTTAGAGACAGCTGTAAACAGCTAATTCCTGTCTGTGAACATTGTTACATTGTGGCAGTTTGCCCAGAGTACCGCGGTACTCAGAGCTTCTTGTGGGAGGGGTTTCAGCACAAAATCAGTCATACAGCGCCCCCTGATGGTCTGTTTGTGAAAAGCATTATATTTCTCATGTAAAAGCGGGTATCAGCTACTGATTGGGATAAAGTTCAATTCTAGGTTGGAGTTTCTCTTTAAGTGCGAACTGCCCGCAATGTGTCTCTACATAATTACAGCCTTCGTTTAGTATGTAGGATTGCTATCTGTAAACCTGAGGGCCAGTTCAATGACATATTGATCTGAAGTTTACTTTTGCCTTACATTACTCAAAAAGAACTAAAATGGTTTAACAATACATTCAGAACCCCCAAAAATGTCCAAATAAGAACTTAAAGTGGGGTAATATAGAAGACAGTAAGGAGAGAAAAACTCAGACAACTTCATAATTCTAGATTTGATTACAGTATCCCCAACAAGTCCATTCTTTTGCCAGTGCTTTTTCTCCCAGGGAACTTCTTACCTGAGATAGACATGCAGGTCTAGTGCTTAGTAAACCATTCTCAGCCACTATAATATCTGAAGTGCTGTCTAGGATGCTGTATAACATAACTGCAACAGTTTTCAGATCCACATCTACCCACTTCTGCAATCCAGCCCATGCATGTAGCATACTGAACAAAAGTGATTCAGGCAGGGGTCACACTTGTCGGCTTTCGTGCGCGTTTTCTGCACAGAAAAACTGTTTTCAACTGAGAACTCATGTTAATCAATGAGCTAGGTCACACTTGAATGTGGATTTCACACACAGAAAAAAAAACTGACATCTTGCGCAATTTTTCAGTTTTCTCTATAAATTACATTAGCTGTTGTAAGGTAGAGGTCACACTTGTCTTTCAGTTTTCTGAAAAGTGTAGAAACTGAAAGACAAGTGTGACCCCTGCCTCAAAGATCTTCCCAAACAACTCTTCAACATTCTATTGCAACCTATTGAAATAGCATTGACCCATGTTTGCAGACAATTGTTACATTGTTTTAGTGTTAATATTAGAATACCTCTATGACAATCCCATAAGTATCAAATAATGTCGTCTAGTGTCTTCCTTTACAGGACAGAATGCAAGCTTGCATTTATAAGCCATAGAAAACATATAAATGCTTATGAATGTCTAAGCACACAGATATATTTCACCAACATACAGTAGAGTTTAGGTTCTGCCTGCATTCTCTCAATCCAGCAGACGATCATTAAAACAGAGCCATTTAAATACATGTTAAAACAATAAAACTCTAACACAAGATCTAACCTCTCACTGAAAATGAAGCGCACACATAAAGTCTCAGTAAAGGTGGCCACACACCATACAATTTTTTAAATATCTGTTCAATTTAAGAATTTCAATCAATTTTTCTGACTGATTGTAACATTTCAAAGATATGACCAATGTACCACACACCTATGATCAATTTTTCCCCAATTATGATAAAAATGATTGGAAACTCTTGACAAAATTGCTAGGGTGTGTATATTAATAAACTGACAATCTAACACAAACCATACAATCTTTAGAAAGATTGAAGAAAAATATCTGGCATCCCGGATCGATAACAATCGAAGAAAACGGGAAATCCGATCGGATTTTTCAGTCGAATGAAAAAAAAGCTTTAATTTTTTTCGGGAGATCTGATCGTTTTTATCGAATTGCTGTAAAATCGGATCATTTTATTGTATCGTGTAGACTGTGGGTTGTGCAATGATGATGTATTTTATAGTGCAGTAACCACTAGCAACCAGAGATTCCTGTATACTTTAGCCAGGTAAGAGAAGACAATAAACTGATTAGATAGTGGTACTTTACAAGACAATTAGTATTTCTCTTAACTGCTCTATTACATGTGACCACAAAATCCTTTAATTGCATGACATTGTTACATGGTATGGTGCACAATATATTACATGCTATCAAAAAGGCATGACATCCTGAGCCAGGGTGACTCTAGACTGTTGCAAATACCCAATGCTTTCGTAGTATTGCTAATCACAGATTGTTTTGTTCCTCTAGGTTTTACATTTTAGACATGGTTATACCTGGAGCTATCTGCTGGAGGGCATATAAGTTATGCACACAGCTATTTCCTAAACCTGTCTATGGTAATGTTTTTCAGTCCTACATTTCTTTCAAAAATGTCTGTTTTGCCAGTTACACAATGCAGTGCAAATACCACAAAAACAACAGAAGCACTTGTCACAGTTTGCCCAAAAAGTTTTCAAAAGTAACCCGCTAAAAAGCAAACCACACTACATAAGATTAAACAACACATGCTATCATTAGGGCTGCCTCTTCCCGGGACATTATTTGCTCCAGTTTTCTGATAGAAACAGAAAACATAGTATAACGCTAATAGAGAAAAAAGTACAAGTAAAAATACTGCATTAGTGTATTCAAAATATAACCAACGCTATAAATACTATATTTTACCAAAGATTACAACTCTGAATATCAAGCCATAAATAATTACCAGACAGAAAAATATCAGTATTCACACAGAAACATTTCCAAAAGTTGCCCCTCAAAATGGACAACAATCACTGGTCAGATATTAAAATATAGTGATATATTGGTATTAAAGGAAAATAGATTCATGACAGATAGATAGATAGATAGATAGATAGATAGATAGATAGATAGATAGATAGATAGATAGATAGATAGATCTCCAAAACATACAAATACATTTCAAACTACAATAAATGTGGTTATTTTCTGTTACCAAATTTGATAACTACTACAGCACAGTTTTCCCAGCATAAATCCCATCCCATAAGAGTAAATAGGATTAAGCAGAACTCACATGTCCTTCTCCAGTCAGATCAGTGTGCAGGGAGATAGCAGCCAGATCCTCTCAGGTAAGGGAAGAATAACAGGAGTTTCTGGGGAAGAGAGCTAGTGAGCCCATGTGCTCCTCCGGCCAGTTGTGTAGTGTGAAGCAGCGATGCTCCGAAGCTGCTGTGCTCTTGTGAATAACAAACATGTAGCATCAGCCCATTTCCAGCAGCTGGCGGTAGTCATTCCAGATACAGTGATGAGCACAGCTTGAGATCTTCACTAATTAACCAAATATTGTATAGCAGCAACACATCAACAGCTAAACCCCAGGCATCAAATGAAAGAAAAGTACAATTTCATCAGGAAGGAGAAAAGCCCTTGTAGGATTGTTCTAGCAGAGCTCCTTCTCCTGGTTCTTCAGTGTACCACAATGCTATAGGACTGGCTTTTTACCCAGTAGAAAGAGCATGAATATATTATTATCCTGCACAAAAGAGCAGGTTATTGTTTATGAATTACCAGCCTTCCCTGCAACAAAGGCTATTTTCATAAGAAAACTCAATTTCATTTCAACTCCAATTTGATTACTAGCTGAAGAAAAGAAGTCTATGCAGAAACCTCAAAGGATTTTTTTTTATTCATACTGTTCAATGGGCTTTATTGCTTCCTTTTGAAACCTGAGGCAGGAAGCACTTGGAGTAAAAAAAACCTGACAAAAATATGGCACTGCTATTTTGTACCATAACAGAGCTGAAGAGGGCCAATGATTTTTCAGTCATCCTCCACTGTACTTCAGAACAGTAAAGGCTAGAATTAATGATAGGCCAGTTACAGAAGCCAAGCTTAGTTTTCACAATACATGTCAAATCTAAATGATCACTATACATTGAATGGAGCCAAAAGGGCCTGCAGCTGATTGATTCATGGCTTTGAAAGAAAGGCAGGCCTGAAGAGTTTATTGCACTACAATTTACTGGGGATTATCATAAAAAATGAAGCTCAATATCACAGTGGCATGCCTCCAACATAACACACAGAGCCAGGGCCAAGGTTAATGTCTCACAGGTGCCCTGTTAGTTAGTTAACAACTGTAAAGTGTTAGATTTTTCTTGTTTCTATTGTACATTATTGCTAGGTGATGAACTGTGCAGCAATGCAATGGGGTAATTAAGCTAGCTAAAGACAAACTAGTTTCTAATCCATAACCAGATGCAATGCCTGCCCTTCATTGAGGGCGGTTTCACACAAAAATGTACAATGTTTGAGCACTGTAAGGGCTCGTACACATGGACAACAGATGTCGCTCGTTGGGGATCAGCATCTGATCCCCTTGGGCGACATCGCTGAGCCTTGATGCGCACACGCGTAGCAGCTAAAGACATGCTGTGGTGCTATGCGGAGAGGGGAAGGAGGGCAACAGAGGGAAGATGAGCGGCGTATGCGTGACATCACGCAGCCGGTGGGGAGCGGCAAAAACAATGGGATTGGCGGTGGGATAAGCTTCATTGAGGTTTGGTAGATCCGTCTGGCGGATCGCTCTCGGGTTGGCTGTCGGGTGCTGTACACAAGCTTGATTGTCGGCTGAGGCGATAGTTATTGGCCGCCTCAGCCAACTTAAAGAGAGCCTGAGGTGGGTTCAAAAAATGAAAAAAAAAAGTAGGCTACCTGATCCACTCACACACTAAACAATTGAAATCGGTCACACAGCCTCATAAAGTATACCAAGTACGTTTATTGTATCAAAATTGTTAAAAGACACCAACCTCAAGCAAGATAACTATAGGTCAGTATGTTCCCCAGACAATCCCCATAAAAACAGTTATTGCGGATAACATATATGACGCTGACTGCGTAGCAAACAATGACAATTCAATGTTTTAAGCATAAACAAGACTGTATCTGGCCAGAAATATCAATCCTGCTGCACATAACCACGTCCGCGCAGTCATTCACCACACATACACGTGCCTTGATATATAATAATGGGGGCCCCCTTAAAGTTGACTTGGATCCCACTTTAATGGTTCAGTTCATCCGAATGTCACCAGAACTTAAACACCACTTGGTCAAAGCAAGAAGGGGTAGATCTCACCCATGTCAGATGTAAGTATCGCATCTAGGAAACTTCCGTTGGTCCGTGTGGCAGAGTCCTATCAGTTGGCCTGGGAGCGTAATATTGCTGGCTCCACCATGCCGCAACTCTCTTACACGGAAGACGCCAACCCGGAGTTCCGTGCCCCACGTGTGTGGATGATGCTGCACTGCACACAGCCGCGTCAGCTCCGCCCACCGACGCGTTTCACGTCCCAATTGGACGTTTCATCAGGGTGTGGTTTCACTAGCAAACATCTCCACCTATGTAGTGGTTCAGGCTCCGCCCACCGCATCTCCGTTGCCATGCTTACCATTCATTTTGCGTGCATAGTATGTATGCGGTGCGGCCTGTATGTAAAGCACTCTGTAAGTCAGCCTTTTGTTATGTTGTTACATCACAAGCAAACCGTGTCTATGCTTGATCTTATGGTCCATATATATACCATTCTCAGAGGCATTTTTACTTGCAACAATTAAATTTTGTGAAAGTAGTATATCAGCACATCAGATATCCATAGCACAAAAAAGGTCACAGAGAGGGGTAGTCCATGCATGTAAGCCATAACACAGTTCATCATCCAAGGATGTTAGACTTCACCAGATCGATCATTTCACGCTGTACATTTATATAGCAATTCCCATCAGATTGATTATTGTTGAGGAAGATATTGTCCTTAAAGGGGAACTTCAGCCTAAACAAACATACTGTCATTAAGTTACATTAGTTATGTTAATTAGAATAGATAGGTAATATAATTGTTTACCCACCCTGTTTTAAAAGAACAGAGAAATGTTTGTGGTTCATGGGGGCTGCCATCTTTGTCATGGGGGCAGCCATCTTTTTGGTTGAAAGGAGGTGACATGGAGCAGGAGACACAGTTCCAACTGTCCTGTGTCCTGATAACCCCTCCCAGCTGCACATGTTAGGCTTCAAATGTCAAATTCAAAGTGTAAAAAAAATTTTTTTGCACCAAAACAGCAGAACGAGAGCAACAACATCAGAAATCCCATCATGCTTTGCACAGCATCAGGGGAAAAAAGCCCGGGCAGTTTTCTTCTGTGCAGCTAAAAATGAGGCTTGGATAAGAGAAACAAAGTTCTGATGCTGAGAAACTGTTAAAGAAACACCAGGCCTTTCCAGTGCTGCTGAGTCGGTTTTTAGTCCGCATGTTCACTTTAAAGGCACAATTGTCATTCATTGCGGATCCATTCATGCACATACTTTACCCATTTTTCATTAAAGTTACGCAATGTATCTACATACTCATCACGGGACATCCCGCAATGAGCACCCATTTAATGCCAAATAACATCATTGGGTCAATATGTCAATATCTATTGGCTCGGAGGAAGGGGGACAGATCTAATTCAGCATTTAACCCCCCAGGCACTACCGTGCCTAGTTTGAAAATCCACATCGCCTCCTTGCAATAGAGTATCTCATCAAAATCACCACGTCTATTTGATATTTTTAAATTATAAATCCCCTTAACTGTGGTTCCCCTCAAATCATTCCGATGACATTCTCTATAATGGTCATAAATGACCCCTGTCGATTTGCCTTTAGTTATCTTTCCAAAATGCTCCAGGACCCTCTCTTTTAATGCCCTTTTAGTCTTGCCAATATATTTTAGTCCACACGGACACTGTATCATGTACACTACCTTTTTAGTGTCACAATTTATGAATGATCTAATGGCAAACTCTTTGTTGCCACTGCTATCAAAAAATACATTGGCATGATCAACATACGGGCATAACTTACATTTGGAACATTTGAACATCCCTGTAGGCCTCCTACTATCAAGCCAAGTCGAGGGGTTCCTTTGCAGTTCACTGTGTACCAGTCGGTCTTTTAAATTAGGCGCTCTTCTGGCAGTTAAAAGTGGTCTTGGACCCACTATTTTTTCAACCTCTTTGTCAGAGGTAAGTATTGGCCAGAATCTGCTCAACAAATCACGCAAATTGTTCCAGTGGGCCCCGAAGCCGGTCACGAGGTGCATATGTCTACCTCCCTCAGCCCTATGCGGCATCCCCCAGGGGGCCAGCAAATTTTGCCGGTCCAAATCCCACGCCCGCCGCAAAGCATTCCGTAATACCGAATGCGGATATCCACGCTCACGGAATCGCTGATACATACTGCGTGCTTCATTTCTGAAGTCTTCGTCCCTACAGCAATTCCTCCTTAAACGGAGGAACTGTCCATATGGGATTCCCTTCTTTAAAGAGGGCGGGTGGTGACTGGTTGCATGTAATACCGTATTGCCAGCCGTTGGCTTACGATATGATGTTGTTACTATCGCTTGACCCTCCACCTTCAATAGGAGGTCCAAAAATGGAATTTCCTTCCCAAATGAGAAGGTCAAACGAATATTCTTGGTGTTAATGTTCAATTTACGTATAAATTGTTCCAGTTCATCAGTAGTACCTCTCCAGACCATTAACACGTCATCAATAAATCTAATCCAGAGGGCGACGTGTGCACCAAACTCCGGGCTGGGATAAACCTGTTCCCGTTCCCAGAGTCCCAGGTGCACCTGGGACTCTGGGAACGGGAACAGGTTTATCCCAGCCCGGAGTTTGGTGCACACGTCGCCCTCTGGATTAGATTTATTGATGACGTGTTAATGGTCTGGAGAGGTACTACTGATGAACTGGAACAATTTATACGTAAATTGAACATTAACACCAAGAATATTCGTTTGACCTTCTCATTTGGGAAGGAAATTCCATTTTTGGACCTCCTATTGAAGGTGGAGGGTCAGGCGATAGTAACAACATCATATCGTAAGCCAACGGGTTCTCTTTAAGTCGGTTGTATGTATGAGGCTTAACACAGCCATTCAGAGACTACAAACAGTCCACAACTTATCAGTTGCGCTGCAATGCAATGGTTTCTATTGTTACAACCCAGAACATGCAGTGTGTTACAAGAAAATTGGTGTGCACAATTCATATAACGTGGCATTGTTACATCACATGCCACTATAAATGTATTTGTCTATGTTATGTGTACGTTATAATGCAATGTAATGCATCAGTGTGAAACTAGCCAAAGCCTCACCATGCCATCTGCAGGAAGTGACTTATGAGACAGCATGGTATCATGGTACAAGGAATCCTGTGTATAATAAATACAATAACTGGCCCCTCTACTATTGGAAAAGAACAATTCACTGGTCAGGCAAGATATTTTCCAGCATGCTGGAGATTTTATGTAATCAGAACTGCACGCAGCATGATTGACTTTTGTCATGCATCGGTTATCAATATAGTAAAAAAAAGCAAGAAAAATCCTGTGTATAAACATTATAATGCTGGTCATACACAGCCTAGTAATGGTCCAATCCCACTATTGATCAATATTGCCTGATAAAAATACCATGCCTTTGTAGGCTATCATGGGAGCAGTAACATCTTCTTGCTTGATGTAGAAACTGGGAAGTTCTGCTGGACACAATTGAATGGGTCAGATTAACAGCATTTGCCTACAGTGGAGGCGATCAATGAAGCAAATGTGCAGCGAAGAGCTGACAGAGAGGGCAGGCGCTGGTAGAATCTTGACCTTCCGAGAAAAAGAGGGACATAAGGGAACACCGGGCAAACCAATATAGTGTATGCTCTTTCTTGATCACTAAATAAAACAAAGGAGATGCTCCCAACACTGAGTTGTTAGAATAGCAACCACAGGTAATGCAGGTGGGGATATGCCTTTCTATTTATCTGAACTTACTTGGCTGTATCTACATGAGAGTTAAGCCAACACAAACCTCTCTTTTATAGAGGGATTGTCAGCCACAAAATCAAATTCCATTTACCAACTGCTCTGTGTTTATTATGTAGTCTACATCCGGACCCTGCATTGCAAGCATTCCAAGATAATCATAAATGTTTCTTCTATAATGAATCTTATCTCAGTCAGCCTGGCTCATTTTTGGTACATTGCCAGGGGAGAGGAAAGCTTATCACCCCTCCCTTATTCTTGCTCCTCACTGATTGGTGAAGGCAGTTTAGTGTGACATGTGACAAGGGAAATATAGCTCACCCCTCTGCAGAACCTGCTGAAATAGCTCATGACTGTGACTAAGGACTATTCTGATCCGAAACATGTCAGATTTTATGTGATGCTGGATACGTCCTGAATAAAAGTGGAACCAGTTTGGATAAGTGCGGAATATTCTTGTTTGTCTTCAGTTTACTAGTTGGAATCCAGTTCCAGGTTCCTGCACTGTCCTTTACCTGGAGTGGAGCGGTATTTTTACCTTTACTATTGTTTAAAAGGATATAAATATGGCAGCCCCCATATCCCTCCTACTTCAGTTGTCCTTTAATAAGTATTCTCTCTAGTACAGCTATAAAATTAAGGTCACATCCTAGACAGTTGCTGTTACTTTTGCAAGCCATAGACTCCTTTTAGTGTGCTTAAAGGATAAACAAGTTAAAAAAAATGAGGCAAAAATGAGTATATAAATACATCCAGTATGGCATCTGCACCAGGATCACTTCTTCCGTTTCCTCTTCAATGCTCCATTTTTTCCACAATCAGTCACAGAGTAGGCACTGACCACAAGTGCTCAGCCAGATGTTATTTCACTCATGCATGCGCAGTTGGCTCTAATGCTGAATTATGAGCTACTCAGTAATAATGTCAGTCTTTTATATAACTTTTTTTTTTTGTTTAGAAAAAATTCTGATTTAAATAATACTAACTTTAGGGCTGTGCAGTTGTGCATTGGCATGAGTACAGTACACAATAATATACATAAATAAATTATTTATGAACAATATTATACATATAAATGAATTATGCATTTTTATACACACACAAAAAATGAATCATTAACTGAATCTAATTATGCATTTAAGATTACCTTTATTTGTTGGGATAACAATAAGTTGGTTTTATATTTTCTGCAATATTATTAATGTGCACTGTTAATTAAGCAGTGATTCAATTACCTGCAGAGTCATATTACTTTTCAGAAAGCATTTATCACCATGTTGATCTTAATTTTAAATATAAATCAGACAATCATTTCTGCCTCCTATGTTCTTTGTATTTATTCACGAAAATTTAACAGTAGACAAAGGGTGACTTATTCATTATTCATCCCAAACAAGGCAAGTGTGGCAATTTGAAAAGCCTGACATTTGAGCTTTTTGCCAACACTAGCAAAATTATATCCTTCCTATTGTAAATCAATGAAGTAGAATCATTCTGTACAATGGAAATAAATTGCCTTGTCACTTTAATAAGGCCACCTTATACACAACCTTCAACCAATGCCATTGTGCAGAGAAAGGGTGCTTCCTCTGCCTCAGCTGCCTTAGATCTCAGTTGGCTTTCCAATTAAATGAACGTCATCTAAGTCTTTCACTTCAGTTTCTTTTTATTGAGCGCCAATGTCAGAATGTCAGAGACATAACTTGCTATCAGCTGTATGCACACATTTTGGGGAATTAACTCACCTTAACTTCCCATGTCTTTGTTAAGGAAAACAGGTCCAGGGTTTGTACGCTGGGTAAGATTATTTTCAAAAGTTTGACAAGTTCAAAGTTTTCTAGTTCTGGAGTGTTAGCTGTATTAATATTAAAGCAGTACTAAGCTAAAAAAAGAAAAGAAAAAGAAAGCAGGCATGCATATAACAAAGCCACAACTACATTCAGGTTGCACCTTTTCAAAAGTACTACATAAAAAAACCACTGTCCACACATCAGTGAGTATATAGTATTGTAAGTATAAACTCACTATAGGCTAACTACTACACCATAAATTAAATGAATACTAAAGGCACACCTTTTATATATAACAATCTGAGTGTATAGTTTATAGTTGTGTTTAAAAAACTTTCCTACTGTAATATTAGCTCTTTGTTGAATGACCACTCTTTGAAGTCCTGACTTGTTGTGGTCACTGATCTACCGGGCAGCATGGTGGCATAGTGGTTAGCACTCTCACCTTACAGTGGTGGGTCCTTGTTTGAATCCCAGTCAGGGCACTATATGCATGTGTCTGTTTGGGTTTCCTACGGGCACTCCGGTTTCCTCCCACACCCCAAAAATATACAGATACATTAATTGGCTTCCCACTATATGGACATTATTGTCCAGGAAATTACTGTATATTGGACATGTTGTCCAATATACTTTGTTTATTTTATGTAATTTCAACAAAAAGTATATTGTCCAATACATTTATCATCACCCTAAACAGTAGAGGACTGCAGAGGGGTCTCTTACAATGGACACCAACAGTAGCCAGAACCTAGCCAAACAGAAGTTGTACTGAGAATGCAGTGAGATTGTACATTGAATCCACTCTGATCATCCATATTGTGGCTGCGATGTAGTGTGAACCCAGCCTAAAGAATAGTGTATGGAACCTCTGAATTTGGTTCAGCTGTCATTTTCAAAATAGTGTGACACATGTCAGCTGCAGCTGAAGTCAGGAATTTGCTAAAGCATACAAACCTTTGTCTTAGGTTCAAGTGTATGTTCACCTCAGAAACCAAACTCAATGCAAAGTTTCATGTACACATAATATAAAAATAGCATTTCATGTTGACAATAAAAAAGGTATATAAGACAATGGCCAAAACCATTAACTTCACACTGAAAGATTAAACAATAGCTACAAGTCTGCTACACACAAAACACATTTATTGGGCATACCATTGAGTATATACACTCACCTAAAGGAATATTAGGAACACCTGTTCAATTTCTCATGAATGCAGTTATCTAATCAACCAATCACATGGCAGTTGCTTCAATGCATTCAGGGGTGTGGTCCTGGTCAAGACAATCCCCTGAACTTCAAACTGAATGTCAGAATAAGAAAGAAAGGTGATTTAAGTAATTTTGAGCGTGGCATGGTTGTTGGTGCCGGTCTAAGTATTTCACAATTTGCTCAGTTACTGGGATTTTCACGCACAACCATTTCTAGGGTTTACAAAGAATGGTGTGAAAAGAGAAAAACATCCAGTATGCGGCAGTCCTGTGGGCAAAAATGCCTTGTTGATGCTAGAGGTCAGAGGAGAATGGGCCGCATGATTCAAGCTGATAGAAGAGCAACGTTGACGGAAATAACCACTTGTTACAACCGAGGTATGCAGCAAAGCATTTGTGAAGCCACAACACGCACAACCTTGAGGCAGATTGGCTACAACAGCAGAAGACCCCACCGGGTACCACGCATCTCCACTACAAATATGAAAAAGAGGCTACTATTTGCACGAGCTCACCAAAATTGGACAGTTGATGACTGAAAAAATGTTGCCTGGTCTGATGAATCTCGATGGAGTCATAATTTGGTGTAAAAAGAATCAGAACATGGATCCATCAAGCCTTGTTACTACTGTGCAGGCTGGTGGTGGTGGTGTAATGGTGTTGGGGATGTTTTTTTGGCACACTTTAGGCCCCTTAGTGCCAATTGGGCATTGTTTAAATGCCACGGGCTACCTGAGCATTGTTTCTGACCATGTCCATCCCTTCATGACCACCATGTACCCATCCTGTGATGGCTACTTCCAGCAGGATAATGCACCATGTCACAAAGCTCAAATCGTTTCAAATTGGTTTCTTGAACATGCCAATGAGTTCACTGTACTAAAATGGCCCCACAGTCACCAGATCTCAACCCAATAGAGCATCTTTGGGATGTGATGGAACGGGAGCTTTGTGCACTGGATGTGCATCCCACAAATCTCCATCAACTGCAAGATGCTATCCTATCAATATGGGCCAACATTTCTAAAGAATGCTTTCAGCACCTTGGTGAATCAATGCCACATAGAATTAAGGCAGTTCTGAAGGCGAAAAGGGGTCAAACACTGTATTAGTATGATGTTCCTAATAATCCTTTAGGCGAGTGTATTTTGGGAATTTGGGAATACATACACACACTGCATACACTGTATAAAAGTATGCTATAATGTAGTTTTTTTCCTTTCTCAAGTTTTGACATATTTAGAAACAGAGGTAAAGTGATATATGGCTGTATAGGTAATGAAGGCAAACATACTAGGTGGCTGAACAACCAGGTTAGGTGTCCATTTTTGTTTTGCTGCTCCCATCGTTTTTTGACATCTGAGGTGAAAATAAAGTGATGAGATAAATAATTGTATCTATCCTCCTTCTCTTCAAAATGACTATTTTTAGATATTCCACAGCTTTATTTTATATTTAAATCTATTTTGTTATGTTTTACGGTTTCATTGCCTCTGCTCAAGAACACCTTCATTGCAGTATGCCAGAGCTTAAATCTATGAACTATTGACCCTTTTTATCTCTTTCCTGCTCTCAGAAGCCATTTACTGACAGGAAAGTGTTTTATGGCTGTAATTACTCATCAGTGAGGGTTATGCTATTGTCCGACCCAGTCCCAACCTGGACAGAAACTGTCACTTGCATATGTTGTTTAACTGTTTCAGGCAGAGAAAGAAAAAAGGAACACAGCATAGTAATTTGTGAACTTTGCACTGTACATACACATGTCTATCTCATCATGTCACATGTCACCTCGGTTGTCCTTTAAAGTAGTATTAAACTGCAGTTTGTTGTTTTTTCTTTGCTCTATCCCCATTTTTCTTTCCTCTGTGACCAAGGAAGTGGGTAACCCTGGGCCAACCTACTCCCCACATGATCATACTACTGTTTGTGTAAAAATCACACCCTAATGTGCATAGAAAAACCATGATGCTCAAAAATGTACATGCATTGCAGAGCATGGAAAAATGTGTGAAAATGCATGCAAACATACATGCCTTTTTGCATCCATTTTTAAAGAACTGTAGAGTATACAAGACCTTAGTGTCTTTAAAACTCCTTTAACCCTCCTGGCGGTCTATTAAAAACCGCCAGGAGGCAGCGCTGCCGTTTTTTTTGCTTTTTTCTTCAAATCATGTAGCGAGCATAGGGCTCGCTACATGATAGCCGCTGCTCAGCGGCATCCCCCCAGCCCCTCTGATTGCCTCCGGCAATAGGCGATCAGGAAATCCCGTTTAAAGAACGGGATTTCCTAGAGGGCTTCCCCCATCGCCATGGCGACGGGGCGGGATGACGTCACCGACGTCATGGACGTCGTGACGTCTAAGGGAGACCCGATCCACCCCTTAGCGTTGCCTGGCGCTGATAGGCCAGGCAGCGCAGGGGTCTAGGGGGGGGCTCTGCGGCAGCGCGGATAGCGGCGAATCGGCGCGGGGCGGCAGCGATCGGTGTGCTGACGCAGCTAGCAAAGTGCTAGCTGTGTTCAGCAAGAAAAAATTACGCAGATCGGCCCAGCAGGGCCTGAGAAAACCTCCTGCGCGGCTTACCCCGAACTAAGTTCGGGGTTACTGCCAGGAAGGTTAAGGGTATGCTCCACAAGCAGTGAAGGGTTGAAGGACTGGTTTTACAACAGTGTAGAAGTTGAGGCTGGCAGATGGCATAGGGATAAGCAGACCTCAATTAAATCTTCCATTTTGCACTCCAGGTGATCAAATCAGTTTTTCTGTTTTTTTTATATACAGGTAGTCCCCGACTTACGAACGCTGACTTACCAACAGCATGGATTCTGAATTGCCATGGGAACAAGTCAAACATTTTTTTTTTGCAAATTGGACTTTGAGAAAATTGATTTGAAAAAAATCAAAGAAAAAATGGCTTTTAAACTTGTATAAGCAGGTACAGAGGGCAGAGGTGACACAGAGGGTTACACTGGAGGCACAGGAGGGGGGCACAGAGGAGGTACAGGGGATAAAGATGGCACAGTGTTCCAACTTAAGGACAGATTCAGGTTAAGAACGAACCTACAGTCCCTATCTCGTTCATAAACCGGGGACTATCTGTACATAAAATAAACACACACCTACAGACTGAAATGTGTTATAGACCCTCAAAAGAATTAAAATAGAATTAAAATATTAGCATGTTGTGTATTCATGTAGATCGTGCCAGTGTTTATCAAAATCATATTTAATTAAAAATCACTACCACACATGCACACAACACAATTGCCCACGTTCTCTCCAACTAAATGCGATTGGATCCTTATTTGCCAATTGTTTCAAGTTGCAGAGTTCTAGAGTAACGAAGGCCTTATTTGGTCCAGGAAACCTTCAGTGGATTTTTCTAAATTACCTGCAATTAGATGGAAAAAGTATTTTTCATCTCTTGCCTCTGTTAAAGCAGACCAAAGCAAGGATTGATAAAATGTTAGTGAAATTGTGGCCATGCAATTGCTCACCTGTACTAAGAACTATTTCAAATACAACTAGGATAACCTGGATTTATTGCCATCATTTCTCGCAGAACTGTAGGTATCACATAACTGCTGTTTCACTAACTTTTTAGCAAACATTGTTCTGACAAACTGTAACTCAAGTAAGAGTTGCAAAAGCTTACCACACCACTGTCATGTCAATTTTCTAAAAGAAAAAAGTTCAGTCCAGATTTGCAGTATTCGTTAAAGCAGATCTGAACATCAAAAAACAAAATCAAAACATAATTTAGCCATACCTGGAGTCTCTTCCAGCCTCCAGTAATCTTACTGGCCCCTACATTTCTTTGTCTCCCTCCCCCTTCCCCTATGCATCATGCTGCTGTCACCCCTTTTTAAAAGTTGTAAATAATGTGCATGCAGATTTGTTATTGAATCATACTTTTTAATTAATATATACTGTATATATGACCAAGCAAAATAATATTTGTTTTATTTGTTTAGCTAGGTAGTACTATTCTATGTTTTCATCTACTATTGGGCTTTGTTTGAAAACCAGACGATGGTATAGGTCACATCCAAATAAAAACATAGAAAATGTAAAATAGTTCAAAAACTTTCAAGTCCCACTGTAATTTGTAAAATAAGGGCAATGTCACAATAAGTGGCATGGTAATCATCACTAGCTGTTATATCACTGTCACCCAGAGGGCTAGAGCTCTCACTATAATATGCATTTCTTGCTGATGTGGGTTCTTATGAAGCCTGTTGAATCTCAGTTGGCACCAATTACATATGGACAGGACTGAACTCCTGTGTTTAACTTTATGCATTTCATGGTTGAGTATAATTTATGGGAAATTACTCACATTGAAAGCTGAGGGATGCAAAATTGTCATTTTCAACAGCAAACTGCTGTAGAAAATTGTTTTTTTTTCCCCTGAAGGTTACTATACCGCTTATCAACAGCGCTAAAACTAAATTACCTATTACAGACTTGAAAATGCTCATTTTTTATGATAAATAATTGCTAGCAATTTGCCTGCTATCTTCGTTTCTTTAAAAAAAAAATGTGCTGGCCGCTTATGTTATGTCTTCAGAACTAAAGCCACGCACCTGAATGCAGTTACTGGAGTTGGAACACCTAATCTGTTTTGCGTCAGTGTATAAGACTACGCTCACTGTGGTGCGTTGCAGTGCAGCGTAACGGCCACATCGTACTGCGGCTTACGGCAATGTACCATCAAAGTTCACAGTGTGGCGGGTGAAATATAATGGCATGCAGCGTTCCAATGCAGTGCATCCAGTGGGTTACCGCAAAAAGCACGCATTAACAGTGATAGTGAAGCATTCTTTTCATTGACTGTATGCAACGTAAGGCACAGATAATGTGCATCACCTCTTTCCCATTCTGTGGCATTGTGTTCCTGCTGTTACAGGGAACACAACGCCAACTGTGCACACAGCTTTAGAGGTGAAGGATGTCCACAGCTACAAGTTTCAGCAGCTTCAATATTTCACACCACTGCTGTTTTCCACAAGACATTTTTGTAGAGTGTTGACAGTAATTTCTTTGAAACCATTAACAATGATCTGTTGCTTTAGGGCCTATTTCCAATACACGCAGATTGGATGCAGAATTGATGCAGAATGGATGCAGAAAAACTGACTCCAATGAATGTCTATGGGAAAATCTGCATCAGAAAAATCACGTTTAGTGGAAACAGGCCCATAGGCATTCATTTCTGCATCCATTCTGCATCTAATCTGCGTGTAGTGGAAATAGGCCCTTAAGTAAAAAGGTTGATTTATTTGCAATCTAGTTGTCAAGCACCTTTCCAATGCAGATCAGAAATACTACTGTAAGGTAATATTCCTGGAATGTATTGTTGCCATTGGCACAAGCACAAATGCTTACAGCCCAAACAGCCTAAAATAACTTTGTTTTCTATAAAAATATGGAATCCATACTTCAAGACTGCATCTTGATCTACCCATTTTAGGCACAAAGTATGGCCAGTCTTATTTGCAGATTAGCATTTCTTAGAAATATTGATCTGTTAATATGGTTGGTTTAATAAATTATAGCTGTACTAGTGACCTTAGCCCGTTTAAAAATGGGCCAGGTCTGTCAGTAATCTGCCGTGCGTACGCACCCAACCAGCCGCGCGCGCACATACGATCCCCGCTTCTTGCCCTGTCCTCCTCAGGCTCTCGGCAGTTTCTCTGCGTCTTGTCCCTGCACGTTCGCAGTGCTAAAAAGCACTGACACATGGACAGACGCAGGCACACTTGCCTATTATTAGGTAGGATGGGGGTACATAGCGTTTGATCCAATGGGTACATAGCGCTTGATCATTTTTCAGTTTCTGTTTAAGGGCTGGAGCACACAAAAAACGCTTGGCTAATGTATTTCAATGGGATGGAGCACACAAGAGCTGTTCGTTTTTTTTCCCCAAACTCGGGTCCTGCAGCATTTTTTAGATTTCTGAGGCGTTTCTGCCACAATGTAAAGTATAGGAAAGTGGACAATCGCTCTGAAAAACACTAGATCAGTGCGGTCCCCCCCCCCCCCCCCAGCATTAGAAAACCTTATATGCCTCTCAGTATTTTGTAGCATGCACCCGGCTTGTATGTAGCCAGAGGTGGTCCCAGTATTAGGTAAGTCACAGGTATCCCCCCTCCCCCTAAGCATATGTAGCCAGGTGTGACTCTCAAGAAAGGTAGCCAAAGGTGTCACCATCTCCCCCCCCCCCCAAAAAAAAAGAAAAAAGTCTAGACAGCTAGAGGTTTACCTCCCTGTATAGGAAGGGGTGCTCGATTGCCAGATGTGACACACCTAGTATAAGACAACCAGAAATGTCCCCCCATCTTAGGTAGCCAGATGTGAACCCCAGTATAGGTAGCCAGAGGTGCCCCCCCAGTATAGGTAGCCAGAGGTGCTGTCACTACTGTCACTGATGTGAGTGGTGGTGTGTTGTGTTCAGCACACAGAGGTCCCCTTTAACTCTGAAAATATAATTTGTTTCTTTTTGGAAAGTTGGCAGGAAGTTCTCACACATACCCACATACAAATAACCCAGCTTGCATCCAAGCATCAAAGAGCGATCCTCTACTGGGTGTTTTCCGAGTATACATAGACAGAGGTGTCCCCCTCCCTCATTATTAGGTATCCAGAGGTGCAGTATTGGTAGCCAGGGGCATCTGCCCAGTATAGAAAGCCAGAGGTGTGCCCCTTCCCCCCATTGATAGCCACAAGTGACACGAAGTATAGGAAGCCGGAGGTGTCCCACTAGTATTTGGTAGCTGAAGGTGTCTCCCCTCCATAGCATGAATTTGAAGCAAGATGAAGCCCTGAGGGAGGGGGAGCACAGTTCTCGTGATCCACAGACAATTCAAAGAAGACACAAGTATATTGGCATCTGCCAGCAAGACAATGCGTAATAGGTGGCTGAAGCTGTCATCTTCATGTTTACCATTTACCTGCATCAGTGTTTTACTTCAGCTAACATCTGGAAATATGCCTGAAGAAGGGGACTAGAAGCTTGCAGAATTCAATTCCATCAGTTAGCCATTTAACCCTTTCACTGCCAGCCAATTTGTCCTAAACGCGAACATCTATTGCCAAGCAGTTTTTAGACATTTTGCAATTGTTAGGTTTACTTAGGATTTATGACAAGAAAACCAACATGAAATACTGTTTTTTCCCGTAATGAATTGGGCTTGAACATTGAAACAAAATTTTTTACTTTTTCAGGAGATATAACAAAACTTTTGAGAGAAATATGTTAAAATTAAAGTGAACTAAAACAAAATATATTTTTTTTAAAGAAGAATTACATTTACTGACAAAAATGTTACAGTTTGCAGTTTGTAAATGCCCTGATTATGCTGAATCCAACGATACCAGTTATGTATTGGTATATGTTAGCTCAATTTCAGCGGAGGCAGCTACAAGATGACTTAGCAGAATAATCTGCAACCCAGGTTAAAGTTCTCCCCCAATCCAAGTGAATACCCTCTCTTCCAGCTGGGAGATACAGAACCACAAACACTTAAATTGGTGGAACAGCATCTGAAATCTTTATTTACAGGTCAATCTTATATACACCCTGATGTTAGGGAAAAACCAGATTAGACCGGAGTGCACATAGAAAATATTTGAAACAATAGCATAGACATGGTACAGACAGCAGAGACAATAGGATTTGTTATTCTGTAAACAACTGGCAGAGGTAGACTTTGTTACATGTGTTAATTTCTCAATAGACCAGGTTTTTTAACAACAATGCATGAATAGGTCTGAGTCTTCAGATCTCTGTCACAGTGGCTTGTATGGTAATATACCAACTGGGTATTGAAATACAGGTTTTGTATTCAGGTGCCTGGAACTTCTAGAGTGTTAATTATTAATGTATCTGTAAAGCACTGTCTGGAGGAATGTGCTGCTGACTAGTTGAAGCAATGATGTCATTTTTAAGAAATTGTGATGTGCTGTATATATTTTAATATCGGGGTGATTTAAGCAGCACATTATTACAACCTTTCAACCCAACCTTTGATCCCAACCTTTTCTAAAGGAAAGGGCGGGATCACTTAGATACTATGCACAGCTCTATGTATGTTAGAGATCAATGAGTTAGTGTTGTCATTGGTACACAAATACAATATACAGTTTAAAGGGTTACACAACTACACGATGAATTAACAGTAGTTAGCTTTGCTAGTATATCATCCTAATCTAGCCCTGCATAACTTAATGGAAAACTGAATGTGGTAAACTGTAACAGGTTGCCTAAAGCCACACCTCACCCATAAGGTTAGAACTCCTTAATGCATTTTGGAAAAAAAAATGATCCTCGAGTGGGTCCAGGAAATGTCAGTTCATTATTGCAGAGTAGAATATTGTTCATTTGAAGGGTGAAGGAAGACGGTGAATTCATCACCACAAGCCCTCATGATGAATGCAGATGTTTTTCTGCCAAGCTCTCACTGTCTCGGGGCAAACAGACAGTGGCGGCTGAGAGCTGGCCGTGTAATCACCGTGGCTACACCCAGTGCCTTTTTGTTAGCAGTTTCATTGTATGGCATTGGGCACCCACAAAAGAAATGGAAACAGATTTATAACAAGGATGTAGCAATTGCAGCCAGGTTGTAGAAGGCAGGGAAGGGCAGACTCAACTTCTCATCCCAGTTGAGAAACCTCACAGTTGCAACAGCAGAGGCGGAGTTCTTCCCAAAGGATGACACAAAAGAAAGGCTTGAAGCAGCCATCACCAACACAGGAGGAGGGCAGGTGCAGGAAGGGCTCATCCTTACAGCAGAGGGTCATCCTTCTAGGGCTGCATCAGTGCAGGAGAATCATATCAGATGATCTCCAAAGTATTCCATAATCAGGTGATATCACAGGCAGGTCTCCAAGTGAACAGGTAATAAAGAACACTTGTGCAGGCAAATTAGTAAAGATGAATCAGACAAGAGTTCAAGGTTTGTCAAACTGCATGAGCCAAGTAATTGATAGCTCAGTCTCAATCAAAGCAGTTATGTAGAGGTCCTCAATGGTAATAAGAAGTTAAACAGCTTAGTGGGTGTGTGCAACCTATTTACCACATGCGTAGCTATGTAACAATATTTTTGACAAAGGTTACTCTCTCTATTCAAATTTCTTTTACTAACATCATACTGTCTGTAAATCCTAGTACTATAGAGTTCTGACACTTAAACACATTTCTCTGACCTTGCTTTATACAGCACAGTATCAATACAAACAGACATATGGAGACAATTACAATCAAATCAACCAATAAGTATTTTACATGACATATTTGTCTCCACCCTCTCCAGGCATGGTAGAACACTGATGTGGGCCGGGTTATGAGGCTGTGTGATTCAGCCACTTGCAGGTTTAGTTGGCCCCCCATCTCACCCTGTGCACAGTAGGTGGTACAGGGGGTCAACGTCTGCTGTTCAAAACCCTCCCCAAATGCACCAACACCAGGGTTTGTTTCCCACACCCCTCAGATTGTAACCAGAGACAGACCAGAAACCAACAAAGAAATTGCTGTAAAAGCATTTGTTAGAATTTTACACAATTACAAGTGAAAAAATATAAGTATGTCACTTTGCTTAAGGGACTCATCACCATTAATATTATACACGTACCCAAACATTCACACAATTGTTTGCATTATTCTTGGCAATATGAACAGAAAACCTGGCATGAGCATAACTTCTAGTAATTTGAGCAATATGATTTTGGACACAATCTCTACATTACATTCATATCGGCATGAGTGCAAGCTCAAGTTAAAATGATTACATTTCATTCACAGCAACTTAATTCCTACTGGAAGATTTACACACCTAATTCACCCATTGACAGCAAAACTGTTGTGTGCTTTGAATTCTCAGGTATATGCAAAAATACCTGACAAAAAAAAAAACCCACATGAAAAACAAAAAACTTCAGATGGAACATGCCTTTCCGTATGTTAATTTTTTATAACCAACTTTAAATTACAAATTTTAAGACATGTTACATCTGGTTCACCCGAAATAAATTGTTTCCTTTGCAAAACACTAAATTCAAAACATCACAATGGCCAGCAACTTTGTGCATGGGTCATTCATTATATGAGGTGAAAACCAATTACACATTCAATCTCACCTGCCTTGCCTCAAGACAATTTACAAACCCTCTCCTATAGTAGACAAAGAAAGACAACACATGCACATTTACATAACCACAGTCCGCATACCTTAGACTCCAACAATAATTTAGCTTTTGACTTTTCTGACTGTAGAAAAAAATGATCAATTAAATTAAGAGGTTTATTCCTAACTCTAAAAAAAAATATTTGGATACTCTCTGTGCACAGACACATACACAAACAGACAAACAACATATAGCTGGGATCTTCTTTTGTTTCTGTTTCCTGACACTCTCCTCATTACCCCCAGTCTTTTCAGGGAAGAGGAAAGAGAAAAAACAAAAGCATTAACACAAGTCTCTCCCAATACATGGAGGGAGGGGGTAGAAACCTGCAACAACTCTGAGCAGATGTCCAGAGATGCATATTTAAAGTACAACCTAGCTGAAAAAGTGCAACCAGTCATACACAAGCAATTTAAATCACAGTTCCACAGAAACTACAGTGAGAGGAGATAGACAAACACATTTATAGTAATTTGAAGAAAAGGCTCAGAAACATCTAGTAGCCAGGCCAGAACATTTTGGAGGGACTGATAAAAAAAGTTATCCTGCGGCCGCAATGCCCATTCAAAATGTCCTGGTCCAGAGAGACACCTGCAACTGCTGAGTGTCTCCGAGAAAAAAAAAATGAAACTCCTAAATAGAGTTAGTCAGAAATAAGATTCAAAGCAAATTGTGGAACATGATTTTTTCTAAAACTTACAAATCTATATATCCGCATTAAACAGCATCACAGAATATGATACATCATAAATCAAAAATAACCCTTGGGAGTCCCCTTACCTTTGAGACTTTCCCATTATGCTAAGCTAAAAAAAAATAGAGTGAGATTAGCTGAGTTTGAAGGTTTATCTAGGGATGGTGACGTCAGTATTAGACTTTACTGGCAAACCTGGTCTCCAGCTTATGTGATTCTTCTATAGTTTCTATAGGTTTATCTACACCCGATTTATGGTTTGAATTTTAACTATCCTCTGTGGACAAGTTTATACCTTCAATCTCAGCTTAACCTCACATACAATCTACACAAATCTATACAGTAACATGCAATCTTATATAACTAAAATTCACTTAAGCGACTATACAACAATATACAAGGTTTAGAGAGAATATTCACTTAGACACACAGTACTGCTTTCTTAATTGGGGCATCAGACCCGCTATTTACTTTAGGAATATCAGATTCCTGGGAGAGGCGCTACAGAAGCACTTTCCCTCCGGGTTCTATTAATCCGCTCTGACAGTATAGGGTGGTAATCAAAAAATAGAATTACTCACCCGATACTGTATATGGCGGATCCAACTTCTCGACACCAAACTGTTAGCTCAATTTCAGCGGAGGCAGCTACAAGATGACTTAGCAGAATAATCTGCAACCCAGGTTAAAGTTCTCCCCCAATCCAAGTGAATACCCTCTCTTCCAGCTGGGAGATACAGAACCACAAACACTTAAATTGGTGGAACAGCATCTGAAATCTTTATTTACAGGTCAATCTTATATACACCCTGATGTTAGGGAAAAACCAGATTAGACCGGAGTGCACATAGAAAATATTTGAAACAATAGCATAGACATGGTACAGACAGCAGAGACAATAGGATTTGTTATTCTGTAAACAACTGGCAGAGGTAGACTTTGTTACATGTGTTAATTTCTCAATAGACCAGGTTTTTTAACAACAATGCATGAATAGGTCTGAGTCTTCAGATCTCTGTCACAGTGGCTTGTATGGTAATATACCAACTGGGTATTGAAATACAGGTTTTGTATTCAGGTGCCTGGAACTTCTAGAGTGTTAATTATTAATGTATCTGTAAAGCACTGTCTGGAGGAATGTGCTGCTGACTAGTTGAAGCAATGATGTCATTTTTAAGAAATTGTGATGTGCTGTATATATTTTAATATCGGGGTGATTTAAGCAGCACATTATTACAACCTTTCAGTATACCACTTTTCTTGTCCTGGAATAGGTGCAGCCAGTATAGGTAGCCAGGATTAGATGCCCGAGTGCATGTAGCCATGTAAAGGTGCAGCCAGTATAAGTAGCCAGGTATGGGTGCAGCCAGTATAGATAGCCCAGAATAGATGACCCAGAATAGGTAGCAGGGATAGGGGCCACTACAGGGTTGGGGGCCAACATCATCCTCCCTCAACATGGCCCCCCCTGTACAGCTGTAATGCAGCAGTCAGTGTGTTAACTCACCTGATCACTGGCTCCACGTGGTGTCCCCTCTGGCAGCAGGCTCCTCTCTCCTCTACACGTCATACAGGAAGTAGATAGGAGACAGCTGCCGCTGTGGGACATAGGCATAGAGCCAGCGATTGGGTGAGTAATGTAATTATACTCCGACCGCTACCCCAGCCATGCAGGGAGGCAGAGGAGGGGGGACCACATGGAGGGAGGAATGAGGAATGAGGTCTGCCCCCCCCCCCCCCCCTGCTGTTTCCTAGGGGACAAAACTGACAAATAACACACTAGGTACGTTGCTGGCAGTTAAAGCATTTACCTGCCACAACATACCTAGTACATGCTAGGCAGTAAAAGGGTTAAAGGTATTACTTTTACAAAACTTTGTTTTTTCAACCTACATTATTTGTTTGGCTAACACGGTACAGAAACGCTTTTGCTACTATAGACTTTGAAGGGATTCGAAATCATTAAATAAGATGGTGCAATCTTAGGCCCCGTTCACACTTACGGTTCGAGTCCGCAAGTGCGGACCCGGAATGTATCAGTTCCGTCTACAATAAAGTAGCCGGAACTAGATAGATTGCAGTGCCAGAAAGGCACCGCAAACATGGAGAATACGGGCGTGTAGTCCGGGCCCCCCCAAGTGGCATAGGACCGGTGCTGGAAGCATCCGGTCCTATTGCCAGTGTGATGAGAAACATCTGTTTCTCATTGCACAGCATGGCCGCATGTTCGGGTCAGGATCCGGCCCGGGTCCGCAGCCGCACCGGGACGTACGGCAAAAATGGGGCATGTTGGAAAAAAGCCGGATCGTCCCGGAGCTGCGTTCCCGGATCGGATCCGGACGGTCGCACGAGTGTGAATGGATACATTGATTAATATCCATTCACCATCCGCTGTGTACGGAGCATTCCCGGTCCGGGGAAGCCGGACCTGGAACGCTAATGTGGACCGGGCCTTAACCATATCTTCTTTGCAGTCTCTTCTCAGTTTTCAAATAATGCCACACAGTGGACGGGGAAGGAAAACATGAGCACTTTTGAACCCTGAAGTCACACCACCTCCTATTCCACATCATTCATAGTTTCTTGCTGTACTTTCCCTTGAATCAGTACGTGCCTAGCAGTTTCTGCACGTATGGCTGACAAGCAAGGCCAATGGTGTGCAAATGGGTGTATCTGCAGCATAGTGCAAGACCGATGCATGTCACTATTGTTTTACTGCATTGCTTAGTCAGAGAAATGCAGAAGGGCTGGGTGGATTAACTCCCCGCTAATCTCAGACAAGCAAAAAAATCTGGAAAAGGTCATCAACGTTATTAAATCAAAAAATTATTTTACAAATTCCTCATGCAAACATACCAAAGATCCAAATACAGTAAACAAAAAAGGAGAGGCTTTTAATATTAACAGTTTATTTAGGATATATTCATACCTTAAAATTTTTTTATATTCATACCTTAAAGATTTTTTTTACACTGGCATAGCGATTGATAATGTGTTCATTACCTGTAAACGCTGAGTTTTTACTGTTTCTAATAAGTGTTCTTTGATGCCTCCACATTTTTTTTTATTGTATATTGATCTTAAAGTGACACTGAAGCGCTAGCTACATGATGCCCCCCTCCCTGCAGCATCCCTCCCACCCCTCAGATCGCTGCCGGCGCGCTTGCCCATAAGGAAATTTCGTTTTAAATGGGATTACCTTTAGGGCTTCCCCCGTCGCCATGGCGACGATGTCATCGACGTCGTGACATCAGAGGGAGTCCCGATCCACCCCTCAGCTCTGCCTGGCACTGATTGGCCAGGCTGCGCACAGGGTCTCGGGGGGGGGGGGGGGGGGCTCTAATGCGGCGGGTAGCGGCGATTGCGGTATACACGCAGCTAGCAAAGTGCTAGCTGCATGTAATTAAAAAAAAAAATACACAAATTGGCCCAGCAGGGCCTGAGAAAGACTCCTGCTCGGCATAGCCCGGAAGGTTAAGTATGTTTAAGTCATGAGAAATTAATCAACTAATTTTGCATTGTTTTGTTTATTGATTAAAAATGTTGAGGACCAACTAACAGATTTTTTGCTCATTACTGAAAAGGTTTTAGTTCTTTAAAAAAAAATAAAAAAATTGGTACAGTATTGAGGTTGTGCTCCCCCTATTGTAACGTCTAGGAAGTAACTAGATACCTAGGGCTGGACATGTTTCACTCAAAGTTGCTACTTAGGCTGAATCACAGTAACACAATGCTGCATGCAGCCTGTAAAAACAGGATCAAAAAGGAGGAAAAAAGTTGCAATGCTGAATGTGCATGCAATGTGATACAATGCGTACAGTGTACAGTATATGTAATGCATGCTTCACTGCAACTGTTAACATGCATGTTATGCAGTACCACACTGCATGTATCACATTATGCAGACTAATTCCACCGCACTACAAAATATGCCAATGTGACCATACCATTGCAGTATAATTGCATTGCGCTAGCAATTATATCTTCTGATGCAATGTACCACAACGCATCACTGAACATAGGCCTACAGGGACAGTAACATTCATGACAACTTTCTATCCTCATTCACCATTGCAGAGCAGTCATCTGGACTGTTATATGAGCTGTTAAAGAATACCTTAGCCGACCCAGTACAGCCGCCCCAATCCCCCTGCGATCCCCGGAGCTATGTCACTTACTTACCATTCCTCCAGCCTGCTCCTATCGCATCATCTCTGCCGCACAGCTGCGGTTTTGTATGTCGGGAGCATCGGGATTCGGCAATGTAACGTCATAGACGTAGTGACGTCACTTCGCCCAGTGCCGATGCTCCAGACATACAAGACTGGAGCTGTGCGGTGGAGATGATGGGATCGGTGCAGGCTGGAGGCATGGTAAGTGACAGTGCTGGGGATCGCAGGGGGGTTGGGACACCTGGATAAACTCAAGGCACCTATACTGAGGTAGCTACAGCTGCCTATATACTGGAGCCAACTGGGGGAATACTGTGGCAGCTTTACCTGGCTATACTGGAGGCACCTATACCTGGCTAGCTATACAGCGGGCACCTACACCTGGTTAGCTATGCAGCGGGCACCTATACCTGACTAGCTATACAGTAGGAACATATACCTGACGAGCTATACAGTGGGCACCTATACCTGGATACCTATACAGTATTATTATTTATTTATAAAGCGCCAACATATTCCGTGGCGCTGTACAATGTAAGAAAACAAACAAGGGATACATAATGATACAGACAATGATATACATCAAATATGAACACTGATACAAAATACAGCACTGCTGATTACAATTTGATTTAACATGATGACTAAAATGTATAAATGTCTAAGAGTGCAAGCAATTAAATTAATAACATTCCATGACACAAAAGAGTGAGAGCCCTGCCCTTGCGAGCTTACAATCTAAAGGAATGGGGTGGAAACAAGAGGTGGAGAAGTATACAGTATATGTACAGGCAGTGCGTAATAAGGTTATTTAGTGGGTGTATGGCCTAAGCTAGAGAATATGCTTGTCGGAAAAGGTGGGTTTTGAGGAAGCGTTTAAAGATTTCAAAGGTGGGAGAGTGGCGGATGTGTTGTGGAAGGGCATTCAAGAGGAGAGGTGAGGCACGTGAGAAGTCTTGTACACGTGAATGTGAGGAGAATAGAAGAGGATAAAAGAAGCTTGTGTGCAGATCTGAGATTGCGGTTGGGTTGGTATCTGGAGACTAGTGAGGAGATGTACAGGGGAGAGAGATTGTGGAGAGCTTTGTAGGTTAGGGTTAAGAGTTTTAACTGAATCCTCTCGTTAATTGGTAGCCAGTGAAGAGCTTGACAGAGAGGAAAAGCAGAGGAAGAGCGAGAGGAGAGATGAATAAGTCGAGCAGCAGAGTTCAGTACAGTATTGAGCGGTGCTAGTCTGTTAGTTGGAAGTCCACCAAGCAATATATTGCAATAGTCCAATCGAGATATAATAAGAGCATGTACTAACATTTTGGTTGTGTCATGGGACAGAAAAGGTCGGATGGGTGCTATGTTTTTGAGTTGGAGATGGCAGGAGCTGGTTAGGGAGTTAATGTGAGGAGTAAATGAGAGAGAAGAATCAAATATTACCCCTAAGCACCGTGCTTTGGGAACTGAAGTTATAGACGTGTTGTTAACATTTATTGTAATATCAGGCAAAGAGGTGGACAGGGATGGTGGAAAGACTGTTAGTTCAGTTTTATTCATATTAGTTTTAAGAAGCGAAAGGACATGAAAGAGGAAATAGCGGACAGTTAAGGTCTGGGACAGAGAGGTACAGTTGTGTATCATCTGCATATAGGTGGTATTGAAAACCAAATGAGTTGATTAAGTTACCAAGACCGTGCATGTAGATGGAGAAGAGGAGGGGACCGAGGACAGAGCCTTGAGGTACCCCTACAGACAGAGGATGTGAAGAGGAAGCCTGATCTGAATAAGAAACAGTGAAAGACCTTCCAGAGAGGTAGGAAGATATCCAGGAGAGAGCGAGGTCCTTTATTCTTATAGATGAAAGGATCTGTAGGAGTAGAGTGTGGTCGACAGTGTCGAATGCTGCTGATGACAGATCTAGAAGGATGAGTATGGAATAATAGCCTTTGGATTTAGCTGTGAGGAGATCATTAGCTACTTTGGTGAGGGCTGTTTCTGTGGAGTGGTTTGGCCGGAAGCCAGACTGGAACTGATCAAGCAAGGAATTTGCAGATAAATACTGACTTAGTTAAGCATGAATGTGGCCTTCAAGTAATTTAGATGCAAATGGGAGAAGTGACACTGGGCGGTAGTTAGCAAGTTCGGTGGGTCTAGAGATGGTTTTTTAAGTAGTGAGGATGGAAAAATTCCAGTGGAGAGGGATAGGTTAACCACTTGAGGACCCACCCTTTACCCCCCCCTTAAGGACCAGCATTGAATTATGTGATCTGTGCTGGGTGGGCTCTACAGCCCCCAGCACAGATCAAACACCAGGCAGAGAGATCAGATCACCCCCCTTTTTTCCCCACTAGGGGGATGATGTGCTGGGGGGGTCCGATCTCTCCTGCCTGCGTGTGGCTGGCGGGGGCACCTCAAAGCCCCCCTCCGCGGCGAAATTCCGCTTCCCCCCTCTCCTACCTGGCCCCCTGGTGATCGGGGCTGCACAGGACGCTATCCGTCCTGTGCAGCCTGTGACAGGACGTCCCCTGTCACATGGCGGCGATCCCCGGCCGCTGATTGGCCGGGGATCGCCGATCTGCCTTACGGCGCTCCTGTGCAGCAGCGCCGTACAATGTAAACAAAGCGGATTATTTCCGCTTGTGTTTACATTTAGCCTGCGAGCCGCCATCGGCAGCCTGCAGGCTATTCACGGAGCCCCCCGCCGTGATTTGACAGGAAGCAGCCGCTCGCGCGAGCGGCTGCTTCCTGATTAATCAGCCTGCAGCTGGCGACGCAGTACTGCGTCGCTGGTCCTGCAGCTGCCACTTTGCCGACGCACGGTATAAGCGTGCGGTCGGCAAGTGGTTAAACAGCGATGTTAGGGCAGGGATGAGGGATGTGGATAGCTGTGGAATGAGATGTGATAGGTTTCAAAGAACAGGTGGTTAGATGGGATTTGGAGATAAGGGAAGAGAGCGAATGTTCGGAGAGTGGAGAGAAACTGGAAAGAGAGCAGTCAACAAGAGGAGTGGAGATGGAGTTTGATGTCTGCATGGAAAACACACTACGGATTTTTGCAATTTTATCTGTAAAGTATGTTGCAAATTCTTCAGCTGATAAGCATGAAGAAGGAGGAGGAGGGGGTGGACGGAGAAGGGAGTTGAAAGTACTGAACAGGCGCTTTGGATTGTGCAAGTGGGAGGATATGAGGGAGGAGAAGTATGATTGTTTTGCAGAAGAGAGAGCGTTTTTAAACTTGTTCAACTCTTTTTTGTAAGTAATGAAATCCTCATTAGTATTAGTTTTTCTCCAACGGCGTTTAGCTACCCTAGAGCACCCCTTTAGCTGTTTAGTAGCTTTGGTCAGCCAGGGTTGGCGACTGACACGGTATGGGCGGACATTGGTGAGGGGTGCGATTGCATCCAGGACTTGCGTGATTGAGCAGTGATAGTGTGCAGCTGCTGAGTCAGGGTCAGAGAATGGTTGTGTGAGGATAGGTGCCAAGGCATCAGAGACGGATTGCATGACTATGTTGCGATAGTTCCTGCGTATATCTGAGCGTGCTTGAGGCAGCGTGGTAGGAAGAGAGGAGGAGAGAGAGAAGTTTAGTAAGTTATGATCAGAAAGCGGGAGAGGAGTATTAGTGAAATCAGTGATAGAACAGAGACGAGTGAATATGAGGTCAAGTGTATGACCATTAGAGTGAGTTGGAGCAGTGGACCACTGAGACAGGCCGTAGGAGGAAGTAAGTGACAGAAGTTTAGTGGCGGCAGAATTGTTGGTGTCAACATGAATGTTAAAGTCGCCCATAATGATGGTAGGGATATCGGAGGACAGGAACTGGAGGAGCCATGCAGAGAAGTGATCTAGGAAGAAGGAAGCAGGGCCAGGAGGGCGGTAGATTATTGCGATCTGGAGGTTAGAGGGAGAGTATAGACGGACTGCATGGACTTCAAAGGAAGATAGAGAAAGAGAAGGAATAGGGGTGAGTGGCTTGAAGGAGCATCTAATCAGAGAAAAGAATACAGTAGGCACCTATACCAATTTACTGCGGGCACCTATATCTCGATTTCTATATTGCGGGTACCTATACTTGGATTCCTATAATGGGGGGCTAAATACCACATCGCAAATAACATTTTGTAGACGGATGGGCATCATGGGGTGGCCGACGCAGGACAGGTAAGGTATAAATGCACACACTAGGAGGGCGGCAGGGTCGGATGCGGGGAGCCCTGCTGAAATAAATCAGGAAATCGATCGATCATGCTCATATCGTTCGTGAATCCGCCTGCGGTGTATGGGCAGTTGACAGATCTCTTTCTCTAATCAGATTCGATCAGAGAGAGATTTGTCTCTTGGTCAAATCTGCCCATCATCGCTAGATGTATAGCTACTTTTTCATTCATATGTTAGTGCTGGTTGAGCAGCTGCAGCTTGGAAGTATAAATGATTAGAGATCTTGGGGAGTAATTTTGAAATTTAGTTATGATTTTGTGTTACAAGCTTTTATTAAACTCACAATACTGCATATACTAGACTCATGCTTGACACATTTTGGTAAGTTACAGGAAAAATGGTTATGAAAATTAACTGGATCACTTTTTGCACAGAAATCCAGGAAAAACTGAACGCCATGGAGGTTAAGGATACAAGGCAATATTTATTAAACATTGTTTAGAATAGAATAGATTTTATTCGCCAAGTACAGGATGGTACAATGAATTGTTGGCAGTACAGAGCAGCAAACCTTCATTTACAGTAACATATAGAGTGGATAACAAGTTATAATACAATACAATGCAGTTAATCAATTTCCAATGTGATTTGTACTTTACAGTACAGTTTGCAAGACATTTCACTGGTTGCGTGACTCAGAGTGGGTGGCTCGATTTGGAGAGGGGGGGGGGCTGAGTTTAGGGCCAGGACAGCTTGGGGAAAGTTTCAGTGTTTTGAGGTCCTGGTGGCGATGGTTCTAAAGCAGCGATCCAATGGGAGTCGATTGAGGAAGCAGTTGCCAGGGTGGGAGGAGTCTGCTGCAATCCTAGCTGCTCTGGATTGTAGTCTGGTCTGGTGCAGGAGGTCAAGCGGTGGGAGGGGGGGATCCTATAATCTTCCCTGCAGATTTTATAACCCTCTGTAATTTGAGTTTGTCTCTGGTGGAGGCTCCTGAGTACCATACGATGATGGAGGTGCAGAGGATCAACTCGATGGTGGAGTAAAAGCGA